>NC_071113.1:28847500-29080000 GCF_024256425.1 Clarias gariepinus | reverse complement strand
AATGTGATAAACTCCACCAAGAGCCAGACGCCGGCTGAACCCAGGGGTCACCTAGCAACCGGCTGTGTTCATAACAACATTACACGGACAACAGCCGCAGGGAATAAAGAGACCCACACACACACACACACACACACACACACACACACACACACATCAAAATGTCTTAAATATGCAGTAGCAGAATGTTGAAACTGTTTCAGGATAATATAATTAGTTTTTTAATAATTACTAATTAATAGTTACTTAATCAGTTCCTGACACGTTGTACTTTTTGTCCGAGTTCAACGATGGATTCAATGCAAGACTGAAAATGCTGCTTATTTTAAAAAATGTCACTGCTGGGATGGTGTCGGACCTTTGACCTTACTGAACGGTGAACGTGTGACATCCTGACAAGATAAAAACAAAGCCTGAGACGGGTGTGTCCAGGCGACACCGCACTCTTCCTCTACGCGGTTCATCTTCAACAAAAGACGAGCTAAAGTGTCCTTTGACACGGAGCGCCGCCGCTAATCTCCAGCTATTATCCCTGAACACAGGTGTTACTGCAGCAATAGGTATGCGACCTAAGTGGCTTTGAAGGTTTTCGGCCGAGTTGCGGCCGAGGTGAGTCTGGCAGCACAACAGAGAGAGAGAGAGAGAGAGAGAGAGAGAGACGGGTCGTCTCACACCACCGTGCCCTGACCGGTTACCTTTGCAGACGAAGCACTTGATGTGGAAGTGTTTGTTCTGCACACGCAGCACCTCGCCCTTGCAGGCCTGGCCGCAGTTCTGGCACGGGATCGCCCCGCTCTGAGGGTGAGGCTTGGGCTGCTGCTGCTGATCCAGACCGCCGTGTACGGCCTGCTGCTGAAACGCTGAGAGAGAGAGAGAGAGAGAGAGAGAGAGATATGTGAGTGTTAATTATGATACCAACTCAACATTCTGAACAACAGTGGAAAAACCGCATCGCACCAGACAGGAGAGAATCTTTAATGCATCAGGAATTATCCTTAAACACCACGGCCAGTTGTATATGTGTTTTAAAAATCCCTTCTTCTTTCTTTTTTCAGTTTTAATTCTAGGGTTAGGGTTAGGTAGAGGTGTAATATTGATTCCTTATCACTCAGAGATCGCAGGTTTGATTCCCAGATGTGCGTTTGATTAAATTAGGGAGAAAAAACTAGGGAAAGGGAATATCAAGGTAATACTATATTATCAATTTAGTAATAATTATATAATTTTTTATGGTATTGTATGAGAAGGTCTGGAGTGGCAGAGAAGTATGTTAGAGTGGTACAGGACATGTATGAGAGCTGTAAGACAGAGGTGAGATGTGCTGTAGGTGTGACAGAAGAGTTCAAGGTGGAGGTGGGTCTGCATCAAGGATCGGCCCTAAGACCCTTTTTGTTTGCTCTGGTAATGGACAGGATGACAGATGAGGTAAGACAGGAGTCTCTATGGACTATGATGTTTGCAGATGATATTGTGCTTTGTAGCGAAAGCAGGGAACAGGTGGAGGAAAATTTGGAGAGATGGAGGTATGCTCTGGAAAGCAGAGGAATGAAGGTTAGCCACAGCAAGGAACGGTGAGGCTGCAGGGAGCAGAGGTAAAGAAGGTGCAGGATTTTAAGTACTTGGGGTCAATGGTCCAGAGCAACGGAGAGTGTTCAAAGGAGGTAAAGAGGCGGGTACAGGCAGGTTGGAATGGGTGGAGAAAAGTGTCAGGTGTGTTGTGCGATAAAAGAGTATCAGCGAGAATGAAAGAAAGGGGGACAGGACAGTGGTGAGACCAGCGATGCTCTACGGTGGCGCTGAAGAAAAGACAGGAGGCAGAGTTGGAGGTAGCAGAGCTGAAGATGTTGAGGTTCTCTTTGGGAGTGACGAGGATGAATAGGATCAAGAATGAGTTTATCACAGGGACAACCCACGTTAGATGTTTTGGAGATAAAGTCAGAGAGGCCAGATTGAGGTGGTTTGGACATGTTCAGAGGAGAGATTGTGAATATATCGGTAGAAGGATGCTGAGGTTGGAACTGCCAGGCAGGAGGTCTAGAGGAAGACCAAAGGGGAGATTTATGGATGTAGTGAGAGAGGACATGAAGGTAGTTGGTGTGAGAGAAGAGGATGCAGAGGATAGGGTTAGATGGAGGCAGATGATTCGCTGTGGCGACCCCTGAAAGGGAACAGCCGAAAGACAAAGAAGATATAATTTCTTATGAGGACGAAAAAATCATAATATATTAAGATTAAGGCGATAATATAGAATTAAATATAGAATAATATAGAATAAAAAAAAATTAAAATGATAAATTCCACTGTGTAAGACATCTACAATAAACGCTTTGACTGGAGTCCTCGTTTGTACAAATTCATTCTGTTTCTGTGGTCTAAAACAGAGGCACGTCTCTGAACCGTCGCTCTCTCTCTCAAATCTCTTTTCTTCCTCTTGGAGAGCTGGCATGTGATCTAAGACATATTTGGGATAGTGATGGGACGTTTGGATCATTTTAATGACTCAGTTCTTTGAATCTCGTTCATCTAAATAAACAAAGCTTTTGAGTCGTTTCGTTCTTTTGATCAGAAATAAAATAAAATCTTAATAAACAGACCCGAACAGGCTCCAGCAATAACAACACTGTAACACAAAATATAACAATGTGGCTAAGGATATGTTATGATAAACAGAATGAGCAGCTCTCCCCTCATATCTTCTAGTCTGAGTCATTCGCTAATACTGTCTATATGAACTAGACTATATGAACTATGGCGTCTATGAGAGTCACGTGACGAAGGAATGGACGATTCGGACCAAAGGACTCGAGAGGTGACTTCTCATTTTTGATCCCTGTACAGAACCTACGGAGGTTTTGCGATGCTTTGTGCACCCGCGCCCAGTAGAACATGAACGAATAACTCTCCGGTAGTGCTGGTGGGTGTGTCTGTTGTTGTTTTTATTGCTGTTCTTTTGTTTGTACTGGTTTGTTTATTCTTTTTTTTTTATTTTGTTCTCATTTGCTGATTCACTTTGTTTTTAAATCTGAGCGTTGATATTGTTACCCTGTAAAGTTATTTTGGTTTATAACTTTATTGGTCCTTCCCTTTATACATTTATTTATTATTATTATCATTATTATTATTATTATTATTATCTTATTCTATCTTATTACTTTGCAAATATTCTGAATGTGTAAAGTGTCAACTGTGTTATATTTGTATTATCTTTTTGTTGAAATAATTAGAAAATTGCAAATAATTTAATAAATAAACCAAGAATATATATATATATATATATATATATATATATATATATATATATATATATATATATAAAAGTAATAATATATGAAAAAATCGCAATATTCAGAGAATAAATTCATAATATTTCAAAGCTAGGGTACAATTATGAAAAAAATATTTTGATAATATAATCATAATATTAAAGAATAAAACAATAATTTATAACATTATGATAAAAAAATCATATATTTAGAATAGAATCACACAATGTGATATTTTGAGAAACAAGTCGCAATATTTCTAATAAAAAAAGTTGTAATATTTTACAAGTAAAGTAACTGCAGTACAAATTAACCCCAAAACAAAATCAATGCTGGCGATGACAGAAATGCACCGGAACACCCAGTACACAAAATACTCCGGCTACAGGAGCATCAGCAGCAGATTATTATTAGTAGCAGAAATATGAAAAGACTGAGCAACGGATTGTGTTTATTCAGAAGGCTGCACCACTGCAATCAGCATGGCATTGTGGGTAACGTACTGTAGGAAACACTTAACTGGAGCAAGAATCCAGCAACGTCTGTGAAAGAAGCCAAAATCACTCACGCCCCGAAGTCTTACACCATCTCTCACAACACACACACACACACACACACACACACAGATTGTCATAAAACATCACCACTACAGCCACTTGTTTTGCGAAGGAGTGGAGTTAAAACCGGTTTGGGTCAGACATACCGACAGCGCCGCATTTTACAACGTCCTGTACGAGCTCTGCCCGCTTACACAATTGTCTCCTGAGGATTAAAGCATTCACGGAGCGCTGGCTATCTATACACGCTTGTCGCTTACACACAGGACTTTCAGGTCTTTATTTAAACTCGAGAGCTTTGTGGAGAATTGCACAGAAACGCACACGCGGGACGACGCCGGAAACATCCGGGGTCACGTCGGAAAACACCTTCACACCGAGCAGCAAAAAAACACACAGCATTCAAACTAGTCTCCTTCTTCCTGTCTGGTTTTATTAACTTCAAAAGGTGGCAACAAAACAAGCTGGGAACAAAACGAGACGGCTGGTGTCTAACGTGCGTGACAACTCATTTTGCTAAACGCAAATATGAATGGATACTGTTGTGGTATAAAAGGAGTTTCCCTTTATTTCCCTTTAACAGAACAACACGGAGTGTTTTATTTCCATACGTAGTCCAATATTACCCTTTATACCGAAATAACTTTTATAACTGTATCGGTTTCCTTATTCTTAAGTCTTAATAGTGGCTCTGTGACATCATACTAAACTCCGCCCGTAAATCTGATTTATTTCATTTATATATTTTACAAGGGGTGTTCAAGTCAATGCAGGACTTTTAATAACAGTGCAGAATAACAGAACACCAAACTTTCTCTATATACAGTAATAATGCCTGTCTGATTCAGACGCCGGCCTCCCAGGAAAATGTCTTGGAGCGAGTACATGGGATGTGGCAATAACTCTCAGCCGAGGTTCTGTAACGTGCAAGTGGTGCGACAAGTTATCCGTCGATTTTTTACGGATCAGTTTTGACCTGGGTCTTGACCTGGGATCGTCATTCACGTACGTACTTTAAAATGTGTGCACAGTCTCACTAAGAGTCTCATCGCCGTACTTCTGTAAATGTCAATCAGTTTTACGCCTCCATTCACCAGACACTTCATCACAAGTCTTGGTTTAACTTGAAAGCCCTCTCGTATATACAGTATATTTACATAACTGCAATCCCGCTAGAGCGCTTTACAGCTCCCTTTGAGTTCGGTTCTCTGCAGCTGCACCTCCAGCGAGGCATGCTGGGAATGTTTACAAGCCTCTTTTAAACTAAAACTATTTCCTGACCTGGAACGGGAACAACTTTTCGCGCCGTGGATCATAAACCCGACACCGGCGCGTCTCCACTCCACCTCTGAGAAGAGTAGCCGGGCGGGAGATCGACCCGCTCATGAGGACACGCGTACGTCTCATTCTTTCCACTTGCATTTTTGTTACAACACACTTTTCCTTGGCACGGGTCTCCCCGTTAAAACGACTGTAAAAGCGTCTTCGTGTCTGAGCGGATGCTCCTGAACTGAGATGAACGCTGATAAGGACGCCTTCCTCAGAACCAAGCTGTTGAAATGTAAGAAATGTGGTTACTGGAGAGATGCCCGCTGTTTGACGGGTGCCCAATGGAGCCAACACATGGTTCCAATAAAGATAAGAATGCTGAAAGGATCAGGAAGACTCGCTTTTAAAAAAGACGAAAAAAGGGGGTTACCGAATCAAATTCATATTTTGAAAAACAACAGAAAATCCATGGAGAGCAAGATATGCATCTGGATGTGTCGTTAATTGATGTTTATTTTGTTATAATGCATGTAGGGAGGAAGATAAAGCACTTTCATGTTGAAAAGGATCTCTGTGATCATACTGTGATTAGAACACCAACAGGAATAATAAAGGCAAAAATGTCAATAAAAAGGTCAGAACATTTTCTTACAGGAAAAAATTACTGAAATCCTTTTATAATTGCACAATAAATTAGATTAAATCATTAAATTAATGTATATATATACAGTATATATACTGTGCATGCATAACTCTTTATGCAATTGAGCTTCCCACATCAAAACACATAAAGCTGAAGTGCAGTAATGGGACTCCAGTGTGACACTTCAGCTAATCAATCGTCACATCTGTGTCCTTTAACCTGCTGAAGGTCAGCGTCCGGGATCGATGTGACACGCTGCGCTGTGGAGCGCTAACACCGACCGGCTAGACGTCTACGCACATGCATGTGCGCTATTCATTTCCCGAACCGCTTCGGTGTTTGAGGACTTGAAGCAGGTCTGCTATAAATAGGAGGTCATGTGAAGCATCCGCAGGCACGACGCTGCGTTCTCCACACTCAACCTGACCCACCTGCAAACGCTCCATAGCAACAGCAAGACATTTACGAGTTTTTGTATTGACGCCAATACTTTACTCTGTTGCGTACATTTTTTTCTGACAGCAGACCATCCCAAATCTCGGAAGGAATAACGGCATCCGCATGCTGCTGACCGCCAACTGTGCTGAACTGTTTCTAAAATCTGATTGGCTGGTTTATGCACATGCTGTATATTGATAACCGAAAGTATTAAAGTCTGTATTAATGCACAACCTAATAAAAATGCTACACTTCAATCATTGCTCTACAGTAATCAAAGGCACTTCAAAGGCTACATTTGAAAATCCATTACATGGCAGCATCATGACAAAGTGCCCAATGTATCCCAGGATTCTTTGCAAGCCGGGGATGTGACGGTGGTGGAAGGAGTGCAAATTGGTTTCAATTCTACCGAATAGTTCACAATACTATTTAATCCATCCTTCCAGGAACCACTGTAGTCCAACTAGGGACCGTGGAGGCCAATGGAGATTACTACTGGTCTACTATTTATTCCCATTTTATTACCATGGGAGGATCTCACTTTCTGTAACACTTTATCCTGTATTTAGGGTCACTGGGGGCATAGAGCCTATCCCAGGAGACTTAGGGCACAAGGCGGGGTACACCCTGGAAGGTACACACACATACATGCTCTCATTCAAACATTACGGGCAATTTGGGAACGCCAATAAGCTTAATCTGCATTTCTTTGGACTATGGGAGGAAACCGGAGAACCCAGAGGAAACCCACCAGGGACGGGGAGAACACTCAAACTCCACGCACACAGACCCAGGGCGGGATTCAAACCCAGACCCTGCAGTTGCAAGGCGAAAGTGCTAACCACTAATGCACCGTGCCTCCCAGTCAATCAATACAATTACAGTATATAAGACAGATGAGACAGGTGTTCGTAAAAGTGTTGTTACATGGCCTTAACCAACAGCAGCTCATTAGAGATGAATAAAAATAAATAAATAAAAATCTAAATCTCCATAACAAGTCCGACTGCCACCAGGTATCACTAAATGGCGGACCTCGGTCTGGATCCGGACAGTTCCATCTGGACCCTGATGCTTTTCTGATAAATTAGAATAATGAATTTACCAGTGATCTAGCGCTTTATAAACACCTCAACCACTTCCTGTGTAACTGATGTGTGTTTAAGCTCCTGAGCATTTAGCAACTTTCAAGCCACCAGCCAAGTTACAGTACATGAAGTGTGGAATAAATTAGCAAAAATAATTGTAAAGTCTTGAAAAATAAAAGTTTTATTGGTACGGCGCTTTTAACCATGGTCATTGTCTTGCAAAGCAGCTTTACAGAATGAAAAAAAAAAAAAAATGCACAAGC
Source organism: Clarias gariepinus (assembly GCF_024256425.1). Classification (NCBI taxonomy): domain Eukaryota; kingdom Metazoa; phylum Chordata; class Actinopteri; order Siluriformes; family Clariidae; genus Clarias; species Clarias gariepinus. The sequence continues at coordinate 29,072,476 of NC_071113.1, read as the reverse complement.
TAGTTTAGCTACGGAAGCTAACAAACCAGGAGACGAACAGAATACAGGCAGCGATCTTGAAAAGACGTTAGAGGGTTAAAAAAGGTCAAATATCTCATGTCACAGTGCTGTAAGTGTGTAAAAAAATTAAGCATTACATGATTTATATATACTGTATATCACAGTGAAAAGAAATACGCCGCATTTATTCTAAGGTTTCACTCGATGCTTCACCACCTCGAACTGACTCTAATCTGCCCTGAGGTCGTCTAGATCCTCCTCAGCTCACCCGAGCACCTCTCACGCTCTCACATCGCTCTCAAACGATCCATATATTACTCACTGTATGTAACACACGACGTGCCTCAAAGGTGCAATTCAGCAGGGAAATGTGATACCAGATAACTGACAGGCGTAGCAGGGTGTAATTACACCATTAGAATAGAAAGCAAATATTTTATCATTATTTTGGGATGATAATTCACCTTTACAGTACTGTGCAAAAGTCTAGACACCCGCCCCGCCCCACCCCCCCACCCAATTTCTTCATATTTTGATTCCAAAGAGCCAGACTTTCTTGTATTTTTAATGTAGTCTTGAGGAATAGAATGTAAGAATAAACTCTAACCCTGTGCTAAATAACTTAAAAAAATATGCTAATTCCAATACGTGAAAACTATAGACTGGCTGCATCACAATCCGAACAAAAGTGCTGTCTGCCCTCTTCTGCATACATGAGCTCACAGACGCATGTGATTGGCTGCTCTTTCGTTGACTGACAGGTAGAGAGAGTATATCACCGCTTCCACTTAAACAACTCCCGAATCATGAAGTCTCTGGCTCCGTCGAGTTTGTAACTTGCATGTATATTTTAAATTGTTTCGTATTTAATTAATTCAATAACAAACTCTAAGAAATCAATGTGCTGCACTTCATTGAAAGTTTTGCTTCCATCTACTCCTTTCTTTCTCTTAATATAAAAATAACAAATTAAATAAAAAGAAATGTAGACATTAATACATAAAGTATAAGACAGGCTTTTCTTTTTTCATGCAATGCTACCATAGTGTTCCCATATAATATAGAAATGATTTGTAAAAAAATAAAAATATGTTGTCATATCACACACCCCCACCAGGGGCATCTCTACTGTATACTTCTGATCTTTTCAACTGCCATACTGTAGGGCTCCCGTCTTTACTGCAACCCATAAACAACGCAAAGAGCTATGATTTAGTCCACCTGCCCATTCAAAAGGCTAAACTTAAAAAAAAAAAAAGTGAGGAGGACATGAAAGCATGCATCATGAAGCCGAGAAAAAGCTGCTGTTTTAATTTTTGATCATGACTCTCTTCAAGGAAAGAACAACCTTCTTGTGTCAGAGCAACCGATTAGTTCCATCATCTTAATTGCAACTATAAATTTTATAATTTTAAATTTTATAAATTTTCCGACTGTCATATTTGTAAGTTTAATCATTTGTTTGACACTTTTATCTGAAGCACTTGACGTTTCATTTGCATTCAATTCTGATCTCAAAACCCAGCAACAGAGCACGAACAGGAAGCAAATACGCCACCGTCGCTCTGCCTGCTGGCACAAAGTCACACGTTACATCATCTCTGGTCTCCGCTGCAAGCCTGGATCGAGTGACATGGAGTCTCATCGGCTCAAAATGGCACAAGCGTCATATAATCCCCCCGTGTTGATGGATGCCGCTAAAACCCTGCCTTATTTCGAACTTGGTTACAGTTATTTCCCATGAACACCATGTGTTATTCTGTCACAACAAAGCTGTGAGAAAAACATTTAGTCCAGCCAGGGAACAAGTGAGTAATGGGAATAAAAAGCATCTATTCCAGAGCAAAGGTTACCGACGGATCCAGGAGGTGACACCAGATATTTCCTGGAGATGGGATTCGGATCACGGCTTGGACGGCTTGCAGGTGGAGAACAGACGCTCCGGTCCAACGTTTATACTCGCGCCTGTCAAGCTGGTTAAAATTATTAGAGCGTGATGTACACCAGGATGAGATGTCCAAGACTCCAAGACGTGGCTTAGTGCAGTCAATTAAGCCTCTCTGGTCTAAACCTGAGAAATGCCACACCCCACTGTGAAATTCCATCCTGGTAGCTGCTGGACGCCACGATCCAGTCGCGTTACGATGTTCCTGTGTGATAATGAGGTGCTGGTTCTATATTTAAAAAAACAACCTAAATATAAAAAAATAGTTTATATTATACTATTCAAATTGTATAAAAGTGAAAAGTGAAGTCCTTGTGTAACAGTGACTTGGATATTAGTAACCTAACGACCCAGTGCAAGGATCCAGCCGCTCTGGATGGAGATAATGTGGTTTGACTTGAATCAGACAGCCGGTCCGATCACGACTCCGGCGTAATGAGAAAACTTTCTACCTTCTAAGCACTAGTGAAACACTGGGATAAGTGCATTAGTGTAGCAGGGGATTATATAGATTATATAGTTACTCTGCACAATTAAAAGTCCCGCTTTGACTTGAACAACCTAAGTACATTTCAATAAAAAGCTACTGAACTGTTTGTAACTCTGGAAAAATGTCAATACTTTCATAGTCAACATACAGTGAAAATATCTTGACTTTTGGTCAAATTACTTACGGCAAACTAAACATAAGATTAATTAACCTGTTTGTAGACTTTTTTAAAACACAAATTTTTTGTTCTATTGTGAGACAGTTTTGCCTATTTCAAGCATCTACTGCTAAAACTGAACATCGAATATTCAAATATCCCGCGTCATTAGTGGCGTCTCTCGTCATTAGCATGCCTCTGGAGTAAAAGAGTAATTCATTATTATTATTATTATTATTATTTAAACAATAATTTCTGTATGTACACACAAATCAACCTAAGAATCTGTGACCCATCACCAGCGTCTGTTTATGTCGCATGCCTTCTCTATTATATAAACACACACACACACACACACACACACACACACAGTTGGCCCAGCCTGTTGCCCGGAGGGTCCAGATTGCATTAGAGCTCATGTAGCGCGTTAGCAACAAACTTCATCACGACTCCTGGCACTAGGTGGAGCAGTGAAATTGTTGCTCTTGTTGATTACTCGCATATTTAATGAACGCTATCATGCTGTTATCGCTACGTGAAAAAACCACCGGCTTCCAGCTAAGTCATAACGATTTGATTTAAGCAGTGATTGATTATCATTATAACATATTACATATTCTCCTTTTCCTCAAACACACACACACACACACACACACACACACACACTCCATGTCACTAATTTGCTTGTTCTACATTAGCTCACATCGATCCTTAAAATTTGCCTCAAACCTAAATGCCACCCCATTTTTTTTTCTTCTATTTAACAAATCCTACAAAAACTAGTCATAACTATAAAACCAATTCATTTACAGAATCATTATATAACATTTGTTCTTGTACTGAAAAACAAATTGAACTTAATACTAAGAATAACATAAGCATTGCCACCCCTTAGCGTTTCTCTGCCACCCCTGTTGCCCACCTGTTGTCTACAAAACGAATAATTCCAATTATTTCATGCCATCCTTCCACCTGTAGGCTCAAATATATGTTGTAACCTGCATTATGGAGTTTATATTCAATGTCATTAAGGTGTAAAGAATAATATTTAAAATGCAAAAGAAAGAGTTTTTATTATTATTATTATTTATAAAAGTAACGTTACAAAGAACCTTTACCAGAACACCAGCCTCACCTTTTTTCTCTGGCATTTTCCTCACTCTTCACTGCCAAGCTCTCAGGTGTAAATCCAAATTAGTATCTGATTGTAATTCCTATAAAGAATCTAATGGAGTAATCCTGTTTATCCCAGTTTACTCTCATCCACCATCCTCTCCCTCTCTCTCTGAGGACTCTTGGCTCTGATGTGAGCACACGCTGGAAGTGAAGGACTCGTGTGTGTGTGTGTGTGTGTTAAAGGCATGCAGCTCAGAGCTGGTTGGCAGGGTTGCCAGATGGACCATAAACCCGTCCAGAAGCTGGATGTGTGTCCTGGGTCCCAGACACCGTATTATATTATCGGTGGTACAAATCTTGTTATATATGTTTATCATGTCTGCATTATTGTGAACACTACCCGACAGACCGGTTTTCAGATGAAAACAAACGAAAAAAACGATCTATTTTAGGCTCCAGAAGATACAGTTACCAAAGGTTCAGTACCTAAAGGACCCTTCTCCAGCACGCTCAGTAAAACCTACAAAGTAAACTGGTTTGACTTGCGTTCTCACATCAAATACAGAACGTGTTAATTTTTATTACCCTCTAGTGATCTCTGTAGAAGTTTCTTTTATGGATAATTTTTTTCAAAGGCATCTTTGCTTATGGCATTTTTGTTTGTGCACGATACTGTAAATGAAACAGCCGTTAGGTTTTACTGAGCGTGCTGGAGAATATAAGTTCTTCTTTATTTTTTTTAAAGGTTTTTTGTTGTTGTTGTTGTTTCTGTGTCTCCATCTGAAATCTGGTCTGTAATGGAATATGTTGCTTTCTTTACAGCTTTGCAAAGATTCTTTTGTAGTGTTTTTTTTTTATTTTTTTTATTTTGAAGGTATATTTGGACATGATAAACATATAGAACAAAATGTGTACTTTTTTTAAATGTGTATATACATATAAACAAATATGTATATGAGCACAACGCCTCTGATTAAAACACCCGTATACACACATACTTAAACGTCCGAGTGCTGTTATGGTCTATATCACTGCTCGTGGAATGCTTGGTTGGAAATAAATGTTGTATAAAAATATATATATATATGACATCCATATATACAGTACAGCACATATCTGTATCTACTCTGTATGTAAACTGTATACTGTAGATTACCATTCAAAAGTTTGATCGCACCTCCTAATTCCATGTTATTTGTTTGTTAATTGGTGATTTCTGAGGCTCTAAATGAACTTCTTCATTCCAGCAGAGCTCAGGTTTGTTCTTGCTCTCCTGGGAAGGTCTTCATGAGAGACAGTTTCATCATGGAGCTTGATGGGTTTTACAAACGCACTCGACACAATACTGTTCTTGCATGAACTGTTCCGGAACAGCTGGTGTATATGACAGATTCAGACACATTCAAATCCCAAAGTCATTACACTACACACCTCCGCATATAAAACTAATCCCATCTGAATAGGGCTTGAGGCGTGGCACCACCTACATCATTCGTATAATTCAAATAAAGTGACAGGTTTGGCCACTCTAAAATAAATATCCACTAACAATACAATCACTATACTCAGATTGTTGTTACTATAAATCGAGATTTTACTTTAATGCACATTGAAATACTTTCCTTAGTCTATCATAAGCCACACATTTTAAAGCATGACATTTGAACTGTCAGAGGGATATGTTCGGGTTTTCATTTCAAATATAAATCAGAATTATAGATTCTATTGGAGGTTAATTCAAAGCAGGATCATGGTGGATCCGCAGCCTGACACCCTGAGCGTGAGACTGAAATACACCCTGGATGGGATCCGAGTCCATTACAAGGCACCACACACACACACACACACACACACACATTTACAAAAACACATTTCCAATTATGTACAGTTTAGTATAGCTGGTACGTCTACTGGCATGTTTGTGGATTGAGGGAGGAAACAGGAGACCCTGGAGGAAACCCACATGCACACAAGGAGAAAATGCTATGTATAAATAAATTAATTTAGTTTAATGTTATATCGAATGTTTGATTCCTATTTTGGGGTGAATTCACAAAGTTTCTGGCAAGAAATTAAACTGCATATACTGTATATTTTGTTGTATGTTCTGAATTCCAATGCTAGAGCACTGAGCTTTAAAGATCCTCTGACTTAACTTTAATTCTACAAAGTTTAAAGCCTCTTAACTTCAATTTGACAAAGTTGCTGCCTAAAAAGAATTAGAACAAACGAAACATCTCCATAATCCCGAGTGAAATAAAATCCAATCTGGCAACCCGGTTATTCCTGTAAGACATCCTGACAGCCTGGCCAACTTATTGCAGCGATGTATTATAAATAGAACACTCTCTATAACTAAATACCCACCGTGAGGGTCTCATGGCACCTAATGGGGGTCCGGTTGACATTGAACCCCCTTCTGGAGGGATTTAATTATTTATGAAAGATAAATGGCATAGCGCAGGTTTCCGGTTAAGAGTCGATGTGCTGTTAATGGACTTTTCTGTGCTTTAAAAGTGTGTGTTGCTGGTGACAGCCTAAATAATTGATATTCCTGCAGAGCAAAGATGCAACTTGAAGGACGAACATTAACAAAGCGTTATTGACGTGTATACAGTACGTATTCACATCTGATTCAGTTCAGTGTATTCACATGTATTATTAATAATTAGAAAAAAAGTTCTGTATAGGTGTGCCATAAAAACACAGCTAAAGTAAAACAGAAAGGAAAAATAATATGCAATACTCATTAAAACACTAAATTATAAACCACTAAGCATTTCTAAGACTTTTAGTGGCATCCGAAAATAGTGCTATATCTCATTAAATGTATATTAGCATATATTACAATGATGTTTTAATTAATGACAATTTGTTAATTGTCATTTTAGTTTTTTTTTTAAACATATATAACATCTAGCCATTTGTTTTAATTCTTAAAATAATTTATTCTTAACTTAACATTCTTACTTAACTATCTCAAGTAATTATATACACACTGTAAAAAATTATAATTGTATAAAGGTCTAGTTGCTAAATACATTTTAATAAACATCAATCCCTACTTGATTTCCGGAGTAATGTTCTCTTAAACACTTAAACAGTCTATCTTTTTTCAATCCTTGTGTTTTGTGCTTTATATATAAAATAAATAAATGATAAATCCTCTGATATTCCTCATTCCGTCATACCCACAAACTGTAGCTTCACATTCCTAAGCTGATCACGCAGGAAGGACGGACGATACTCATTACCATCAGGACTCCACTTGCGACTTGCGAGGTCACACACAGGTGTAGAGTTTCTCTAATGAAAATGCTCAGATGTGACAAATTCTTTAACAGACCTAAGAGGCATGTGGGAAGCCTGTGTGTTGATTCCAGCACTACATACAGTATTAGTAAACAACAGCTAGTTCCCACCGAGCAATCTGATTGGATAAGAGCTGTTCCATGAGTGCTGATAATAGACGGTTACAGCACTGGGACGTTTAACTATATGTATGGTATGAATGGGCGTCTCAGGTGTTGTATAAATATACTGTATTGTATATATTTACAAAACCCACATTCACCACCAGCCATAGAAGCACTTTCAGCAAAAACACGTAATTTAACTTATTTAAAAAAGACTTAAAGACTCCACAATGTGTTTGTTAATGTTCCAGTTCAGCTCCTGCGTTCTCGCTGTTCAATTCTCTTTCTCTTTCACTCCTTTTCCAAACGCACTGTTTTAGTGTCTGTAGCTTTAAGTCAACTGTCCCTAAACTGTCAGCCTTTTACTAAAGTGCATTTTCCCTAGCCAATCAGAACACAGGGACGAGAATGTTCGGGACCTTATTAGACATTTTTTCACCCTCCCTCTTCTCCAACCCACATTTCTGCCAAACGAAATGAGGGGAACGATTTACGTTCATTAGCACATCCTCTTATTAACCCAAATATAAGTTAAAACCCATCTGAGAGCTGATGAAGACTAGATTATTCCTTCAGTTGTTCTAAACTTCTCAATACCACCAGCTTAGCTAGCCCTTAAGAGCCCTAAATCTTACTAGATACAGTATAACCATTAGCATTTAGCCACTAAATGCTAACGTATTCCTGCTAAACTATAAATGCTAAACTATAAATGCTAAACTATTCCTACATAAAAGCTAAAGATTGCCAGGTTAGGCTTTAGTGGCTAGTTGCTACCCGCTAGCTGCTAACAGCTAGCCTAGCCATATTTACTGTAGCAGAGAGCAGATCTGAGAAAAACAGCAGAGAACGTTTTTTTCTCCCCTTATGTTTTTTGTTTGTACATGCACACTAAAAATATTAAAGAGATAATAAATAAAGTGTGATTTATAACAGAGATTAAACTGGTCCATAAACGATGATGAGATCAAAGTGAGCGGTGCTGGTAATAATAGCCACAGCAGGTGAACCTGGGTGTCACCTTTTCTCTCTCTCTCTCTCTCTCACACACACACACACACACACACACACACACGGTGTGTGAGTGTTTATTTCCTAACAGCTGCCTCAGTGGGTCAAACCCCCAGCTGAACCTGATACGGTCTGAATAAAGAGGCAAAATGAGAGAAAACAAAAACACTAAACTGCTTTTCATTCTGACTGCAGATCAGATTTATGGCTCAGGTCTGATTCGAGGGCTGCTCTCAGGCTGGGAGTGAAACGGCATGTGGGCAATTCATGGAAAAAGCAAACACCATGTCAAAGAAGCATTGTTCCAAGGACGTGTGTATGTGTGTGTGTGTGTGTGTGTGTGAGAGAGAGAGACAGAAGCTCAGTGTTCAAACGAAACAGATTACATAATTGACTCAGACTCTCTCGTGCACTTCCTGTGACTCTCCCTGACACTTCATACATTTCTTTAGAAACTAGACATCTGGAATGTGTGTGTTATCCAGGAATGTAAAAGAAAATGCCAAGCGGTGACAAGTAAACATTATTAAACTTTATGATGAAATTATTTCTTTCTAACGTAAGCTATTCTACAGTACGTCACTCACAATCATTAAACAATACTTTCTTTATATTCAACTGTCAAAACTCACATTCACAACCCAGAACACACATCTGATAACGTTAGGTCGTCTTAAACAACACGCCGTTCCAAAGCTAACCAGCTTCTAGCACAAGGCTGAATCCCAAATCCCTCTCTAAAACCCTGATCAAGGGCACTACTTAGAGTGTGGAACAAGGGATTGTGCACCCTACATAGCACTCTACATAGCACACTAGCTTTCCATTTAACTGTATATATTTAAATAATAAAGAAGTATTTAAATTACTAATAAACTGTATGTGTATATTTCTAGTAATACATTTTTGAAAATAGGTGAGTGAGTGATAAATTGCACCATTTTGCGTTTGCAGTTTAGATTTTTATCTTACATTAGATCATTATCTTCCATTATCTTATCTTAGAACAGATACCCCAGTAAGAATATGTCACGTGTAATAAATGATCTAAATGACCAAAGGGTGCAGTTAGAGTTTTGCATAAATAACGGCACCCTTTCACAACTCAGGTCCTGAGCGGAGACACCATGATGGAGTTGGAAATGTTCCACTCTTGTAAAAGGACTAAGAACAATGCCCACTTCCAGAAAATGCCGCACCATGAAATGACCTTGAATCTGTACACACCCTGCACGGCGCAGTTCAAATTAACATCTGCACACACAGGTTATATATTTGTTCATCATGTATAACTAGAGCTGGACGATTTGATCAAAAACATAAATAAATAAATTACTCTGCGATTATCTTGTCACATACTGCGATTGTGATTACGATTAAAACTGTGATATGAAACTACTCAATGTGGCAAAATAATTGCACAGGTCCATATTGCGATTTTTAATTATTATGAGTATAATTGTGCAGCATATAACTGATATACATTAAATGTATGTGGCAGGAATTTTTTTTTATGAATTACTACTTAATATGTTGCATTAAATAGTAGTTAGCTTGCAGGTGCTTTCTTAAACACACATTAAGTTCAGCATGAAAATATCCAATTAAAATAACAAGATTGAGGTTTTATTAGATCAGATTACTTAAAGTTAGTATTAGATTAAATCATGGCTTAAACAAATGGCTAGCTAACGCTAAGCAGTATTATTCCCTTACGCTACTGTATGCATTTACATCTTACTTGGACCTTAAAACATCAGGCCGATGACTGTAGCCTAGTTTTTCATCATCTCTAGCACAAAATAAAATAGAAACTATCAAGATTATTCTGTATTCACAAATTGTGCACTAAATTTTTTAATAGTGAAATAACAAAACTTTAACTTTTGTTTAACTGTATGTGAAAGTTAGTTGAATGTTGAACTTGTTTAAATTTAACAACTCTAATAACTTTACTAAACATTTAAGGTATTCTATTTTTTTCTACGATATAAATTTTACATGCTGTGCAACATCAAATGATAGAAATACTGTATATATATATATATATATATATATATATATGACGAATTTTCACCTTAAGACATGACATTTTTATAAGAAATTTGCCTTGTGCGTATGTCCAAGCATCCATATATATTTTTTGCTAATGTTCCAAACAATATAGTGTTAATGTTACTGGTGTTCTATAATTTTTTCCTACAAGGCCAGAATTTCCTACCAGTAGCAAAAAATTATAGTTATATCAGTCTGCGCTACTTACTAATTATCTCCTACCTAGAGTTTTGCATGATCGTAGCATAAAAAAATATAGTACAGTTTCATCAGAGTAAATAGCATGCCCTGACATACTGGTAGCTTTTGATGACTAACATTCTCAGAATATAATCTCTATCGCATTAGCTCTGGTAGCACTTTCTGACACTGAAAAATTTATCAATATCCACTATAATCAGTCGACCAGGCAACTGTTAAATTAACCGTTTAAATAAAATTAAACATGAAATTAAACACACAGATGATGGAAAAAAAATTTCAATACCAAACAGGAACCCACATGAAGTCACTAGGAGTAGTAGCATGGATTTATGGGCGGAGATCTACAGTAAAGCTGTGAAACGTGACATAATTGTAGGTAGGGGAGACTGATGACAAGGACGAGTTTATAGACCACCAGTCCTAAGATAACCACTGCACATATGCACTGTGATTTGTTCATTTCTACAGCTCTGGAAATAAATAAGTATTAACCCAAACATGCCCCACCCCCACCCACTCCCCAAACTGGATCTCACCCAACCCTTAATTACATCATGCATTTTACATAAGAATATACTGTATTATCATTCCTACTGTAGCATTTGTATATCTACTGTATGGAATGAACGGATAGACCGATGAATAAGTAAAGTTAAACATGAACAGTAGCGTGTAGTTCACTCATCGGGATGAGTCTAAGCCTGTCGCGATTAAGTTAATCCCGTTAACTCGTCCTTTTGATGTGAAGCTACTTTACATCTCATTCACTACACCGTACATCCCCTAAGGACCTGACACACTAAAACTCACACACACACACACACACACACACTTATCAAATAATTGGCTTTCTCTTGTCTTTGAGGCTTGTATAGACTATGTTTCGACACACATTTTGCTGTCCCAGTATACGATAAAGTTTGCACTGAGATTATTTTATACTACAATAAACACATGAACATATATACAGTACAGAGTTTATCAGGTCTGTGATGTACTGGCTTTCCATCCAGGGTGCATTCCCCGTTCAGGGTGTATTCCCGTGTCACACCCAGCGTTCCCAGGATCATTAGTTCTCACAATAATGCAACTCTGAGTGCACACTATCTGTAGTGGTATAGGCTACATCAAGCTAGTATAGACTGTAGGGATGGTTAGGTTTGTATGCAGCGTCTTTCACCGTCTCAAATCAAACATATACAGTATGAATCAAACATTTACTTTAAAGAATTGATTTTGCAGCCAAATCTTTTTTATAATAAAAATGAAAGGAGACGCTTTGGATTTTATTGATGCTAAAATCTGTAAGTTTACTGACACAGCTTTCGGTCTTATTAACGTCAAGACAGGAAAAAAAAAAAACAAAGACGTAATCACATTCGGAAGGCAAGCGTAACGCTGTTCATCACACCACCTTTAATTATTATTAATTAAATCATTAATTATTGTCCTACAGCAGCACTGAGACTGGGATACACTGTACAGTAGGTATGCGGCAACTATACTATTATATATAATTATACTATACCATTAACTATATAACTATTGTTTAGAACGAGATAAAAGTTAATAATGCTGATTAATGCTGAATATTAAAGGTTGTAGAAAAAATAAAGCATATTTTTTATACAGGACCACCAATTGAAGTGGGGTGCCAATAATTTTGAAACAAGTATTATGCATAGAATTTGGCAGCATATTATGATAAAACAATGTAAAAATGAAATAAAATAAATAAAATAAAAATCCTAGTATATTTACTCTCAGAAATATCGCACATTCTGTGTTTTTGAAGTAACATGTATATATTCGCATTTACACAATTTCATTAAGGGTGCCAAGAATTCTGGATCTGACTGGAGGAAATCTGCTGAACTGACTAAAGGTAAAGTGTGTGTGTGTGTGTGTGTGTGTGTGTGTGTGTGTGTGTGAGAGAGAGACAGTGCTGATGAACATCTGAGTATAGAGAGACTGATGGAACCATTTCTATGTTGGTTATCATTACATTATGCTGCAGGTTCCTCGCACGTCTGTAAACACATGCCGTAAATGCGCAAATCTCTATTGTTCTCTCTCGCTTTTGCTTTCTTAATTCGTCCTACATTTAATTTTCCTCTGGGAGGACATTTCTGTATTGTTTGCTGAAGCTCAGGAAAGCCTAGCGTCTGGAGCGGCATTGTGTTGCTCTATTTACGAGGGTTTAGAAACGTGTAAAGTAACGAGCATTATGTTTTCTCATGACTGCAAAAGAGATTTAAGACATTTTTGGCAGACCCTGTTTTTCTTTCCAAACAGGTTTCCAAGACATATTCAAGAATAAAAGAGATGTGTGATTATAGATAATTTTCCTTTAAAAGCAAATGTTTTTTGTTGTTGTTGTTTTTGTAAACCGGAGTGATTTGAAAAAAAAAAAATAATAATGTTCAGGTCAAAAATTACTGGTGAATGAAGGCGTAAAAGCGTTTTGATGTTTATAGGAGACTTCGAGCACAGCGCGATGATGAGATTCTTAGCTGCAGTAAAATATTTGAATTTTAAAGAAGGCTGTACGTCCGTGGATGATGATCACAGCCGAGGTGGCCCGGAGATCACTGCAGTCATGAACATCGTGACCAACAGCACTCGTTCAAGACATTTCAATATGTTTGGGTCATTCAAGGAGTTCCTGGGAGGCCGGGGTTTCAGACATGTTTGTTATCAAAAGTCCCAGTTTGACTTGAACGGCATTCTTAATTAGAGAATCATGTATTCATCTTGATTAGTCTTAATAATAACTATTTTCTCATCCTGAAAAAGTCTTTAATAGCAAACATCTAAATTTGACTTACATTTTTTTATGGATGCAAAATTTGTAATCAGTTATAAATAAATAAATCAGATCAATAGGAAAGCATCTGTCTCATGACTTTAAACAGAGAAGATGGAAAAATCCCCATCACCAGAAGGCATGGAGATGCTAAAATAACCAACAAACAATGACCAAGCTGTCCTGGCCTGGCTGTATATATAGCACTGAGGACACACACAGCAAATACCGAACACTCATCGTCCCGATCAGCGGCACAAACCCGGCTCTGACTGGCGCCTGGCACAGACATTCTGCTGAATTCATGTTTCACACACACACACACACAGTTATCTCATCCCTCACATTCATATTAAATCTGGTCTATAACACGTTTATAAAAATGCGTAAATCCTTTTCACCCAACATTACAGATCCCTTATTTTCTCCGGAGCTGGTTGTTAGTTCTCTGTTGTTCGCTGGAGTAAAGAACAAGAGAACAAGGCAAGAGTGATAAATATAAGCCGAGAAGGGCACAGATGGATATTTATAGACATTTAAAGAGACCTACATAAGGGAAACAAAAGGAAAGGGAGTGTCCCGGGGATGCTGTTGTTCAGGAACCAGCGACATGCAGTCTGGATTATTTTATAAATTATTTAAAGAGTGTTATAACGTTACAGAGGGAACTCTGTGTCACCGGCCGCTTCTCTTTGTTACTAGTGATGGGAAATCTGAATCGTCTCAGTGAATCAGATCATTCGACTCGGCTCACCGAATAAGAGTCGACTCAGAATCTTTTTTTTTTCCAAAACCAGTTAAGTTGACACAGACTCCAACATCATGAAATATAGCGGTTCAACCGTAAAATATTTTAACTTTGCATTGTATTTTATTTGATGTACAGTAATTATAAAGAATATGAATATAAATAAAAGTAAGTTTTAGTCTGTACATTGGTCATATAGGAAAGCAGAAAAGCATCTCAGAAAACACGATACGTCAAACCATGATGCGGACGGCCTGAAACCAGGAACAAGACGTACAGCTACCTGTAACCAGGAACTCTTCTTTAAACAGTTGATATTGAGATGTATATCTGCTACTTCTGCTCTGTAAAGCTTCATAACAGCTCTAATCTCAGGTGCTGGATGTTAATTGGTGATTTCCGAGGCTGGTGACTCTAAATGAACGTCTCCTCTCCAGCAAAGGTCAGTTTTGGTCTTGCTTTCCTGGGAAGGTCTTCATGAGAGACAGTTTCATCATCATGGAGCTTGATGGGTTTCACAAACGCACTCGACACAATACTGTTCTTGCAGGAACTGTTCCGGAACGGCTGACTGTCGGTGTTTTGTTTTTGTTGTTACTTAAATACCTAATTCTATATGTGTTATTTTATAGTTTTGAAAAAAATCCAGTCCAGTATTGTTCTAAAAGGTAGAAAATAAATCCAAACTTGTGTCCAAACGTTTGACTGGTGCTGTATGTCAGCTTCATTCGTGCACCGGGCCAGCGATTTACCCGAGAAAGAGAAGACCAAATAAACCCAATACAGAAAGGCCAGACTTACGTCACAATGCTTTAAATAAAGAACACAAATCAGACCCGACATCTAAACATATTAACTATTCTCATAGCACGTCTCCTGTAAACCAGATTATCGTAAATGAGAGTTTTGGTGTACATTTACAATCATTTAATGGAGCACATGTACAGCAAGCTTCATGTTTTAATATTACTCAGGTTATAAAAGTGAAAAGGGAGCATTGAAATGGCATAACTTTGGGATTTAATTGTAATTACACTTATTAAAGGATTTGTGTGTGTGTGTGCGTTCTTCAGTACATTTCCTCAATATCTCCGTCAGTAAAGATCTAAGCGTGTATACACGAGGGTGTACACAGGTAATGTACCTTTATCATTCGGCGCTATGGGGATGATCAGTGTTTTTAGTGAAGTACCTGTTAAAAGAGCTGACATGTTCTGCTTTATAAGTGTCTGTCTTAAACATTAAACGTATGGTTTAAAAAAAATACAAAACTAAACTTAAAATATCATCAAACCTGTTGAAGTGCCCTATAGGAAGAGCCATTTGCAGCACTTTGAAGCAGATTTGCTTTTCCTGAGTATGTACTGTACTACAGTGTGTAATGATGAAAAATGGTAAACACAAGGTTTATAGAAATAAAATAATAATTAAGATCATATTCATCTTCTTAACCCATCCAAATCAAAGTAATTCAAAGCTGCTGCCACTGATGACCTCATTAATATTATACATGTTAGGTCTAACTGAGTGATCGGATTGGATGAGAGGCGGTATTCCACGAGTGCTAAAAAAAAACGTAAAAGCACTGAGACGTGTATCTATCTGTATAAGTGGGCGTGTCCCAGATGTTGTCCAGTGGTTAATGACACTAACTGTGTGTCTCAGCCTGGGTGAGAGTAGGTCTGTACGGTCTGCAGTACTAAGGAGAGAGCAGCCGCCTGACAAAACCCACATTCACACCCAGTCACAGAAGCAGTTTCAGTAAGCCGTCTCTGCACTAATCACTTCTAAGTCGTTCTGAATCGCCTCTGAACCATCCGTGTCATTCTGTTCACAGTTAACGCTTAGCGACAACGCTAACTAGCTTCTAACCTGAGTCTAAATCCTAAATCCCTTTCTAACCCCTGATTAAGGGCACTACTTGGTGTGTGGAACAGGGGATGGTACACCCTACACAGCGCACTAGCTTTCCATTTAACTTCATTTGGGATTTGACCCCAGAACCTGTGAGTTAACGGAGTTAAAGGGTAGTTAACGGAGCTAATATTCTAAAGTGGAAATATTATAGTGGAAAGTTTCTCAGGACTGTCCACCACCTCCATGGTTTATTCTCCTCACCTTTTGGCTACACAATCCTGGTAAAAATGTAAACTACTTTCACCTCCTGTTAATTACATTAACTGTTGCTGGAAAAAATGTCAGTCGCGTTTAGTCAGGTCCACCAGGTGCCGAAGGGTATGTGTGGATGGAGCACAAAACCTACAGTGTAATTTATTACACAGGAGTAGCCTAGAGGGCACTTCATACAGTATCCCCTTTGCCTTATGGTTAACCTAGAGACAACAGAAATACCCTAGGGGACACCTCATCACATTCACACACATTCAAGTCAAATTTTATTTATAGAGCACAGATGGTTTCCATCCAAGACTCCAAGATTCTTTACGTAGTCGTGTAGGTTGTTACTTAGAGAAACTAACTGTGTTTTGATAGAGTTATTAATAACAGCAGGGCCCAATAGCAGCACCTCGGTTTTATTTTTATTAAATTGCAGAGTTTTTTGCCATCCAGCTCTTGACTTTACTAAGACATGACAAAAGATGATCAAATGAAAAGTCATTTCCTGATTTGGGTGGAAAATATAACTGGAGGTCATCAGCGTAAAAACGGTAATTAATATTATGTTTTCCAAGAATTGAACCCAGAGGAAGCATATAAATGGAGAACAAAAGAGGCCCAAGAATGGATCCCTGTGGAACACCACACTGAATAGGTGCAACGGGAGAAGTAAAACATCCAATATTTACAGAAAAAGTTCTCCCCTTTAAGTATGAGGCAAACCACTCTAAGACTAAACTCTGCACCCCGATAACACACTCAAGTCGAGTACTCAAGTCGAGTACTTCATCACATTCTGTTAACCATACGGGTAGCCTAGGGGGCACTTCATACAGTATGCCCTTTGCCTTATGGTTAACCTAGAGACAACAGAGATACCCTAGAGGCACTTCATTACATTTATCTACCATTGGAGGACACTATGTAGCGAACAATAGAGGGCACAGTCACAATTTATCTACCATGGGGTACCCTAGAGGGCATTTCATCATGTTTTCTCTTACACAAGGACACAACAGAGGGCACTTGATTACATTTGTTTCTACCACGGAGCCCCATAGTGTTGAATTAATTTTTTTCTAGTTTAAGAGCCCCACAGAGTGTGTTTAACTATATGTATAACTTCATCATCTTTTATGTACTACACTGTCATTCTAGATGGGACATGATCATGTTTCACCTTTCACCTTGTTGCTGATAATTGCTACAGGTGTAATGAACTCGAAATACCTTTAAAAAAAGAAAAGAAACTAAACGTCTAGCTTGTGAGTAAGCAGTATTACCACTGAGTGGCTCAAGTTCATGTTTTTACATCTCTTTAATCCTAGTTCATTAGACAGACAAACGAGTTATATACCCGAGGAATATCATGTCATCCTAGTTTATCCTGGTGTTGTTGCTGCATGCCTATAAGCCCCGTAGCGGTCGCACTGACAATGTCAACTGGAAGCCGTTCTTTCATTCCTTCTGATAATCTCAAACTCAAATAAAAGCCAAGACAAAAGGAATGTCACAGGCTAATGCTACATGTCAGAGCCAATTACTAGAGCCTCCCTCTCTCTCCACACCCACACGCATACAGTGTGTACATATACAGGGAACAACGGGGTTTCACAAAGGTCAAGTTATTAGTCTTTATAAAGCTAAGAAAACAACTTAAGTTGAAGTGACTGCAATCGGGTTAAAAGCTGTCCAACACACTGCTAAAACCTGGAGGACAGAACTGAACCCTCAACTTCCCCAAAGAAATGTTGTCGCGATAGGAGATCACTTAAACGCTTGGTGAAGTTGCATGGTAAAAAAATGAACAGTTAATAGCAATAGTGAAAGTGCGAGTGATGAGAACTCACAGGATTGGGACTAAACAGCTGTGTGTCCATAAGAAAAACACTTGTTAATGAGAATCATCAGAAAAAAGGCTTCGGTTTGCTAGGGAGCCTAAAGATTGGACTTTGGAGTGAATGAAAAAGGTCATGTGACCCATCTGATGAGTCCAGATTGAGCCTATTCCAGAGGGATGGGCGTGTCAGGGTAGAAGGGGACCCGCATGAAGCTTTTATGTATAGTGTCCACTGTCCAAGCCTCTTGAGAGAGTGTTATGATCTGGGGTTGATCAGTTGCTCAGGTCTAGACTTAGCAACGTTATGGAGCAATAAAATGAAGTCTAGACTCAGTACCACCTGAATGTACTGAATGAACAGGTTATCACAACATCTGGTGGCATGGACATATTCCAGGACTCAGAATATGAAAGTGTGGTTCTGGGAGCACGAGGAATCATTTTCCTCGGTTGTCAGGAATCATTTTTACCCAGGGTTGTCCTGCGTCTCTATTATTTGACCTCTATTATTCCTTCATTGTATGTAGTAACCTTCTACAAAAATGTGGAAATGGTATCATTTACAATAAACCCATATCTACTTTGGTAAACACTTCACACATCACCGCCTTACTGTTATGAGATCATGGAATTGATTTTGATGACGTCCAGCCAAGCGTAGACAGCAAAATGGCTGTGTTCTATATGTGGGAGGGGCTTAAGTTTTCTCCCTCATTAATCTCTGACCAATCACAGGAATCTACTAACTGATGTGGACGAAGGTGTATACTGTAGCACTTTTCATCCAAGTGTGTTACACAAAGTTAGCAAGAAGCTGGTAGCTGTTCCATGATGGAGACAAAAATGATGAAAAACATTGTGAATGTTCCACTCATGTTCAGCAAAGGATCCAGAGCACATCTTTATGATATTGGGCATGAACTGGGAATATGGGAAAAAACTGGAGAACACATGGAGGAGCCTGAGTTTAGGATCGAACCAGGAACCCTGGAGCTGTAAAGGCAACACTACCCATTAGAACTATTCATTTATTATTTGTTTGTTTAATTAGTTAATAACTGACGTGGCAATGTTTTTCTTATATTTACTAATCTTTTCACCTGGTTGTTAAGGACGGGAATCACCAGGGACCAGCCGATACAATATATTCATGATGCCTAGGTGGCAATTCGATCTGTATTGCAGTTTTTGTAAATATCACGATTTTTCAAATATCCTGATGCGATATTAAATGTTTTTATTTTCAGATTTGATTACAGTTCTAAATAAACTTTGCAAATATAGCAGAACCTATATGTATTGGTTCCAGTGCGAGTTCTTAAGGTGAGATTTCGTATTGTGAACACATCTTCCCCGTAAGAAATAATGTCAGTGCAGATGATCTGTTCCAGCCACCCAAAAATATGATCAATAT
This sequence comes from Clarias gariepinus, assembly GCF_024256425.1. Classification (NCBI taxonomy): domain Eukaryota; kingdom Metazoa; phylum Chordata; class Actinopteri; order Siluriformes; family Clariidae; genus Clarias; species Clarias gariepinus. The sequence goes on along the minus strand of NC_071113.1, from coordinate 29,053,156 downwards.
TACTAATTCCCAATACTATAGTCAGAATTTTGCTTATAAAAACAATTGAAACATAAAAAAACAAGACTTTTGTGACACAATCAAGTTTCCAAAGGCTCCTGGTCATACACCCGACAAATATGCGCGACTTAGCTGGTGCTCGCTTCAGTTCGTATGCCAAGAACACTTTGTATGCAGAGGCGAAATTAAAATTCTCTATGCTGAGGTTGGTCTGTAGTTCTCTCCTACTACATGTGTTGCTGTGTTTGCCTGTCAACATGTGAATAGTTTGGAGCATGCTACCTGTAGGATTATAAAGCAATAGCGTTGTTCTGAAACCTTAAATGCAAACGAATGCATTTAAATTTTGTTACAAAGATCGATTCTGGAATCAGTATGGCGGTACATACAAAGGAATCTCAATTTTTTTCCTCCATCTCTAGTAATTGTGTTTTTTTCCTCCGTTCATATATACTGTAGCCTCAGGATTATATATATATAGGCTCAGGATTGTGCTGTATAGAGAGACGTATCCTTTTTTTTTCAGCACAACCCAGGCAATATACTGAACTGAATTTTATTTCATTTACACCAACTATACAAACATGACTGAGCAGAAAATATAATGCCAAAAAAATAGCACAGATACACATAATTATGTGTTTTTATGTTTGTTTTTGGTTGTTTCTATGACCAAAATAATAACAATAATAATAATACACTCATTAAAGGTTCTACATTTTTGCAATGTCATTCCTATAAAATCTACACGTTATAAAAGGAATAATAACTCTGATTCTACCTGACGTATCCGAAAACCCAAATACACAGTCTGAAGTTCCTTCATTAACACACACGGCAAGGCTTCCATAAAGACATATATATATATACGCACACACACATGTGACAATATAAGTCAAGTCATGTAACTTATACATTATAAGTTAAGTCATGACTTGGTAATTAGTTAAAGTATAAATGTAGAAACATTCTATCTCTCTCCTCCTGGATCGTAACGTTATTTCGGCTTTATGTTTATTCAATCATCTTTATCTGTTTATCAGAGTCAGGATGGTGGTGACTCTGGTGTAGTCCAGCTCAAGGGAATACACCTAGGATGAGATGCCATCAGGGGGCACCATGCACACACACACACACACACACACACACACTTGTGTGTTAACATCTTGGGGGAAATGTACAATGGCCTGGAGAAGCTGGAGGAAACCAGAAAACACAGAGGAAACCCAGGAGGACACGGAGACAACATCTGAAACTCCACTCGGAGACGAACCTGAGCTCGGCCATCGGACCCGGGACGGTGGCACTTGATGTTGTTATTTTAATATTTTAAATTTGTAAAGATATTCACTGTGACGAGTTTAATATAAGGAGTGTGAAGATGCTCCACAGTGATCTGCTGTATACACACCGAGGTAAAATGGCTCGTCTTATGATTTCATGATTAACTGATTAAAGCTGGAACGACATCATCATGATCTAACCTCCATACTACTATAGTGACATATTGATGGTGTGTTGTGCAACCTGCAACACACACACACACACACATTTCACAATAGAAAAACAAGCAGACTCCTGCGCTGAAAGGGGAATCTGCGTAACTGGCTTGTTGAAGGCAGAGATGACAAATACAGTACATACACCAAACCAACACACACACACACACACACACACACACACACACACACATTTGATATAAATGATCAGACCCGGCCTTGTTACACTCACCAGTGCTCATGGTGCTGCGCAAATCCCGTCTCCACTCCGGTTACAGTGTTGCAGCTGAGATCAAAGAGAGCATCACACACACACACACAAGGTCAGTCCGAGATGCGCACAGATCAAAGCAATCCCCCCGCGCGCTGCTGCGCTCTGAAGCAGTCCGGGTCCTGCGGAACAGACCAGCGCAGTGAGAGTCTCAGAGAGGTGTGTATGAGTGTGTGTGTGTGTGTGTGTGTGTGTGTACTGGGCGTGTGACAGCGCCGCTCCTGCATCAGCAGCAGCAGCAGCAGCACCTCCCCGGTCCTGAGCGCGCAACGGCGCATGGGAAACTGAGTACAGGGAGGTCTGTGGATATGGAAACCCCTCCCGCGGCCAGTTTATTAGGAACACCTGACTGCAAGTAGACCACACGCGCGCGCGAGGAGAGAGAGAGAGAGAGAGACGCAGTGAGACAGGGAGTGAGTGCTGGTTATGGAGACTCCTGGGTTTTAGGTGCTGTCTTGTCGCCCCCAAGAGGCGAGATTGCGAAACAGCAGGGGAGCTGGTGGGGCAAATACTGAGCACAAGACCATAATCATCAGCAGCTGCATCGTCATCATCATCATTGTCCTTTTTTCATTCTTCGTCATCATCTTCGTAATTAGCCCTCTTCTTAACCATCACCATTTAATTGCCATCAACATCACCACCACCATTGTGGTCATCATTGCCATCATGACCTTTTCTTTTCTTCAACATCATCATCGTCACCATCATCAGCATCATCCTCATCATAGTCGTCATTGTCATCGTGATTTTTTCTTTTCTTCATCAACCTCATCATTATCTTTATTATCATCCGTCTCCTTAAAATCATAATGTTTATTGTCATCAACATCATCGTCACCATCAGCATTCTCATCCTCATCAGTCATCATTGTCATTGTGATCTTTTTTTTTGTCATCATCATCTTAATCATGCTTCTCCTTAACGATCATAATTTTTATTGTCATCAACATCATCCTTTTTTCTTTTTAGCATCATTCTTTCCTTTCTTCATCATCATTATGTGTCACCATCTTTCTAAATTCTTTTCTTTTTCATCATCATCGTCATCATCATCATCATCATGGTCTTTTCTTCATCAACATCATCATCTTCATTAACATCTGTCTCCTTAACATCATAATTTTTATTGTCATCAACATCATCATCATCACCATCATCCTTGTCATCATGATCTTTTTTCATCATCATCATTATCTTTAATCTTCATCCTTCTCCTTAACGATCTTTATTTTTATTGTACATTTACATTTAGGCATTTGGTAGACGCTCTTATCCAGAGCGACTTACATTTTTTTTAATCTCATTACACATTTGAGCCATTGAGGGTTAAGGGCCTTGCTCAAAGGCCCAACAGTGGCAACTTGGTGGTCGTGGGGTTTGAACCTGGGAACCGTAGTCCAATGCCTTAACCACTGAGCTACCCCTGGCCTTATTGTCATCAACATCATCCTTTTTCTTTCTGAGCATCATTCTTCCCTTTCTTCATAATCATCATGTGTCACCATACTTCTAAATTCTTTTCTTTTTCATCATCATCATCATCATCATCATCATTGTCATTATGATCTTTTTCTTTTTTTTCATCATCATCCTTCTCCTTAACCATAATTTTTATTGTCATCATCACCACCAACATCCTTTTCTTCTTCATCATCCTTCTCTTCTTTTTGTCATCACCATCATCAAAGTCATCATTGCCATCATGAGGTTTTTTTTTTCATCATCATCATCATCATCATCATCCTTATTTCTTCTTTATTATCCTTGCTTTTCCTGATTCTTCTTTCTACTATTATTTTTCTTCCTCATCAGCATCATTAATCTTCTTCTTCTTCTTCTTCTTCTTCCTATTTTGATTATTTTTCCTCTTTATTCATTTTTCTTCATTATCTTCTTCATTGTTCTATAAATACCAGTATAAATCTAACCTTGTGACGGTGTGTACACCAGTTATAACCCTGTGTTGAGAGTATAATGTAGTATAATGTAGTATAATGGAGTATATAATGACCTGAGCCTACTGACATCACATTTATTTACCCGGTTCTCTCTCTGTTTTTATGGATTAATACTCATACTCATACACCAGACACGTTACACTATACACTGCGGTATGTTTGCGCTACAAAAGTGAAATAAATCAGAAAATAAATAGATCCGTGCGCGTGCAGGGGGCGGTTACGCGGGTGCACAGTGACGTCATATTTCCGCGACACCCAAAGTTACTGTCGCGGTGTTGTTGGAGTGAGTGAGTGTGCGCGCGCGTGATATTAACACAGTGACAGGAAGAAGGAGAATCAGTGTGTGTGTGTGTGTGTGTGTGTGAGAAAGAGAGAGAGAGAGAGATGGAGCAGGGTGGAGAGGTGGAAGTGATTATTCCCGGTGAAGAGGAGAGGAATGTACCGCACTGTCCACATGGTGAGTGTGTGTGTGTGTGTGTGTGTGTGTGTGTGTGTGTGAGGGAGAGAGAGAGACAGACAGACAGAGAGACAGACAGAAAGAGAGAGGCAGAGAAAGAGGCAGACAGAGAGAGAGAGACAGTCAGAAAGAGAGACAGTCAGAAAGAGAGACAGTCAAAGAGAGAGAGAGAGGCAGACAGAAAGAGAGAGGCAGACAGAAAGAGAGAGACAGTCAGAAAGAGAGACAGTCAAAGAGAGAGAGAGAGGCAGACAGAAAGAGAGAGAGGCAGACAGAGAGAGAGAGGCAGACAGAAAGAGAGAGACAGTCGAAGAGAGAGACAGTCAAAGAGAGACAGTCAGAGAAAGAGGCAGACAGGGAGAGAGAGAGACAGTCAAAGAGAGAGACAGACAGGGAGAGAGAGAGACAGTCAAAGAAAGAGGCAGACAGAAAGAGAGACAGTCAAAGAGAGATGCAGAGAGAGAGAGAGAAAAAGGCAGACAGAGAGAGAGAGAGAGAGAGACAGTCAGAGAGACAGTCAAAGAGAGGCAGACAGAGAGAGAGACAGACAGACAGGGAGGGAGAGGCAGACAGAGACTGAAAAAGAGACAGTCAGAGAGAGAGGCAGACAGATAAACTGAAAGAGAGACAGAGAGAGAGACAGACAGACAGGGAGGAAGAGGCAGACAGAAAGAGAGACAGTCAGAGAGATAGAGGCAGACATAGAGACTGAAAGAGAGACAGACTGAGACAAAGAGAGAGGGGGAGAGAGACAGACAGAAAGAGATAGAGAAAGACAGAGTAAGACACACAGAGAAAGAGAGAGACCCTTTTCGTGTAATGTACAGTACTTGTGAATAGTGTAGTTACTTTACTTATTTAAATAATTGAACATTCTCCCACCAAAGCGCTCAGTTACAGTGTTATAATTGTTTAAAATAATCTGTTTATTTGTAAATTTAACTGCAGCTTTATTTAAAAAATATTACATTATAGTGTGCTATGAAATACATTTGAAATATGTGAATATATATTCTTTTCTTCCTCTGACGTTATTAAGCTCTGGGTGAAAAAAGGACCAGCTTTTTATAAGATCTACTGTACAGTCTGACTCATATTCACCATCTGAACCCCATTGAGTTCACGTTAATTGTTAACTATATTTAAGCAGTATTACACCTGAGGTCATGCTGTGATGCGTTCGTACTGAATACAGAGGATATCAGAGCCGTGCTGATATTCAGCACAACAGCACGACCTCGAGTGTGAACTGTTTTTATACAACAGTTCCACAAACACCATTTATTAGCAGCAGATTATGATTTGTTTCTTTATTTAACCAGTTATGTTGCTCCGCCCACACATATCCTTCCGCAGCTTACCGCAACTGGTGGAGCTGACGACCGACAGTTTTAAGTGTAATTACCAGAAGGTGAAATTAGTTTTAAAGTAGTTTTAAATTCTTACCAGTACTGTATAGCCATAAGGTGAGGAAAATGGAGGACAGTCGAGGGTTTTGTACAACACCTGGGATGCCCAGGGATGCATATAGTTAAACATCCCAATGCTGTTACTGTCTATTATCAGCACTTGTGGAATAACACCTCTCGTCCAATCAGATTACTCAGGGTGGAACTAACTGTTGTATAACAAGCTAATCTGATAGGATGGGATGGGATCATCAGATTAAAAAGCGGTAACTTGACATTATTATGTAAAAGCATGGATTTGAGTTGCCCTGAGATTTATGTGTGTGTGTGTGTAGGCCCGACAGTGTTGTTTCAGGTCATGTGCAGTGAAGAGAAGAGCAGAAAGAGGTTTTACGCCTGCTCTGCATGTCGAGACAGAAAAGACTGCAGCTTCTTTCAGTGGGAGAACGAAAAGGTAAAGGAGCTGACGTCTGCACGTTTTTATTTTTATCCAGTCTTGTTAATTTAATTAAATGTTCAGTACAAACCATAAATTACATTTTAAATGATTATTGTAGAACTTGTAGAAGCACAAGTTAAAAGTAAAAGAAATGAAACCATTAAACTTAAAAAGATTAAATAATATTCATCTACAGTGACGATCAGGAAACGGGTACCGAGATCCCTGTTGTAGAAATTTACGTAAAAATTAAATAATAAAATACAACAAAATGAAAAAACAAATTGGTTTAGAAATAAAATAAAAACACAGGCAGAACTTCTGATCTTATCTTATGCTGTTTTACTATTTTGTATTCTTTTCTTTCTTGGTAATTTTGTCTTTTTCTTCTTTTAAATGTTTATCTTCTTTGTCTTTGGGCTGTTCCCTTTCAGGGGTCACCACAGCGAATCATCTGCCTCCATCTAACCCTATCCTCTGCATCCTCTTCTCTCACACCAACTAACTTCATGTCCTCTCTCACTGTATCCATAAATCTCCTCTTTGGTCTTCCTCTAGACCTCCTGCCTGGCAGTTCCAACCTCAGCATCCTTCTACCGATATATTCACCATCTCTCCTCTGAACATGTCCAAACCACCTCAATCTGGCCTCTCTGACTTTATCTCCAAAGCATCTAACGTGGGTTGTCCCTCTGATAAACTCATTCTTAATCCTATCCATCCTTGTCACTCCCAAAGAGAACCTCAACATCTTCAGCTCTGCTACCTCCAACTCTGCCTCCTGTCTTTTCTTCAGCGCCACTGTCTCTAAGCCGTAGAGCATCGCTGGTCTCACCACTGTCCTGTACACCTTTCCTTTCATTCTCGCTGATACTCTTTTATCGCACAACACACCTGACACTTTTCTCCACCCATTCCAACCTGCCTGTACCCGCCTCTTCACCTCCTTTCCACACTCTCCGTTGCTCTGGACCGTTGACCCCAAGTACTTAAAATCCTGCACCTTCTTTACCTCTGCTCCCTGTAGCCTCACCGATCCTCCTGGGTTCTTCTCATTTACACACATGTATTCCGTCTTGCTGCGGCTAACCTTCATTCCTCTGCTTTCCAGAGCATACCTCCACCTCTCCAAATTTTCCTCCACCTGTTCCCTGCTCTCGCTACAAAGCACAATGTCATCTGCAAACATCATAGTCCATGGGGACTCCTGTCTTACCTCAACTGTCAACCTGTCCATCACCAGAGCAAACAAAAAGGGGCTTAGAACCGATCCTTGACCCACCTCCACCTTGAACTCTTCTGTCACACCTACAGCACATCTTACCACTGTCTTACAGCTCTCATACATGTCCTGTACCACTCTAACATACTTCTCTGCCACTCCAGACTTCCTCATACAATACCACAGCTCCTCTCTTGGCACCCTGTCATATGCTTTCTCTAAATCTAAAAAGACACAATGCAACTCCCTGTTACCCTCTCTGTACTTCTCCGCCAGCATCCTCAAAGCAAATACTGCATCTGATGTACTCTTTCTAGGCATAAAACCATATTGCTGCTCACAAATGCTTACCTCTGCCCTTAACCTAGCTTCCACTACTCTTTCCCACAGCTTCATTGTCTGGCTCATTAGCTTTATACCTCTATAATTGCCACAGCTTTGCACATCTCCCTTGTTCTTAAAAATTGGCACCAATACACTTCTCCTCCAATTCTTCTTTTAAATGTTTATCATCATACAAATTGCCAGATGTGATTGTGGTTTCCTTGTGTCGTATTTTTATTATTAAACATTTTAAAGTAAAATTGCACAACAGGGCAGTCACTGTAGATGAATATAATTTAATCTTATTTGGTTTAATTGTCGTTGACCTGCTGATGCTTAAATGTTTTAGGTTTCAGAGGAACGTTTGCGTGCGAGAGAGGAGCAGAACCGGTTAAAGAGACCCGCATTCAGTCATTCAGAATACTGCACGAGGTAAGAACTTGGTACAGGTACATACTGTAGTAGGTAACGAAACCACAATCCACTTCCTAGTGTTGTATTTTAACAACTTTAAAATCACAAACATCTTTTTTTTTTTTAAGAGAAATTTAATTATTGGCACCCTTACATCATCCCTACACCACAACCCTTCAGATAAACTGTGTATGACCCAGACTCAGGTACTTGACCAGGGTACAGGTAGTACCGCTTTAGATCAGGGTGTGAAGTGCTTCCTCTCCCTCCCGTGCCAGGTTCAGAGAGTTTGTCTCCCTGCCGCTGGATGAGAGAAGGTTCTGTGTGGACTGTCAGCTGCTGCTCCTTCCCGCCGAATGGAGAGCTCACACCTCGCACCAGGCGCTTTCTGATGACATCACAGTAGCACGGCTGAGGAGACCCAGTCTACTGCTACGCGCTTTGGAGAATAAGAAGAGCAACGCGCAGTACCTGTTCGCCGACCGCAGCTGCCATTTCCTGCTGGATGTTCTCTCCGGATTAGGGTTCCAGAAGGTTCTCTGTATAGGAACGCCCCGGTGAGTTTAAACATCTACATCTCCATTTACAAAAAAAATTATCAATGCAAAACACAAGTTCATTAGCAGAATAGTGATAATAATTACTAAGTTAATATTAACTGCAGAACTGCGATATTACAGAGTAATGTAAATAAAAGAGTGTGTTTATATCAGGATTGCCAGAACTCTAAATATTCAAACATCAGAGACGGTCGATGTAGGAACTGGAAATCTGGCAATGATTTCTACTATATATATATATATATATATATATATCTCTAATACAGTATATCTACGTCTTATGCTGACCATTTTTCTCATCTGAACCGATGTTTTGTTTTCTAACAGACTTACGAAATTTCTTATAAACTTACCTGCTTACAAACACACCTACAATCTCACATTCTTACTAACAAACTTGCAAACAAAACCAACATAAGTATTTTATATTCATTAGGTTGGAGTCTGTTTTATTTATTTATTTGTTTATTTATTTTCCCAAGCTTTCATTTTTCAAGTCACAGGTTTTAGTCCTTAAAAGTATTATCTGTAAGTCCACTGATGATGATGTCACTGACTCTACTTTAGTATCAGTTTTGAACTAGAAAATGGAATGTTATGTGATTAACCCAAAAAATGTAAAACACTTCTACGCGACAAATCAAATTAGTGGACAGGAACTATCTTATGTAAGATGTTGTGTAAACTAATTTGTTTCAGAAATTAACCTATTTAAAAACTGACTTAACTTCCTTACAAACTAACATTCTTACTGAGAAACCTACTTAAAAAATAACATAAAAATGTAAACACACTTACAAACTCACTTTCATACTTAATAACATACAAGCTAACTACAGTAACCTTTTTCATGTTAACAAATTTACTTACGATATTACTTACAAATTACTAACAAACTTACCTACTTATGAATTTATTACAAACTAAGCTGCTTAAGACAAATGAAAAAACCAACCAACGTAATCAAACTAACCGAATTATAAACTTCAACTAACCTAAATCGTTTATTATAACATACAAACTAATAAACCAACAAATAACCAACAAACTAATGTACTTAGGACATTATTACAAAATAACATATGAACAAAATTACAAATTAACCTACTTGCAACTTTCAAAGTAACTTTAAATACTAATCTATTTACAAATTAGCTTGCTTAGAAATGTGTTTGTTAACAAACTAATTTATTAACAAACTAACAAACATACTTACAACCTAACCTACTTACTGTATGTCTTTCTTATTTAACCTACTTGCAGAATGACCTACTTACAACAAAACTACTAAAGAACTTACAAACTAACTTACTGAAAAACGTACACAGATATTAATGTACTTACTGTATAAATGCAGTTTATCTGAACATATACACTAACTTACAATCCAACTTGTTTACGCACTAACTGACAAGCTTAAACTTATGAAATCAACCTTACAAATTAATCTACGTATAAACGTTAATCTACTTACAAACCAACATATTCACAAACTAACACACTACTTATCCTACCTGCAAACTAACCAAGGCATAATGTCACCAACATGAAGACTGGCTAGTGATTGACAGGTGTAAGAGCAAATGCCCCTCCCACCCAGATTTGATCTCTTGAATTTGTAGTAATGGATTATTCCCTGTTGTTTATTTGCTGTCATTCCAAAAGTGTAAATATTTGGTTCCAGCTTCATTCCCCACATCTGTGACTCCTTTAGTATCTGACGTGCTTAATAACTATTTTGCAAATTAGCATGATTTATCAAGTATTATTTACGCAAACTAACTTTTATCATTTAATCCCAGATTACATGAGCTGATTAAGATCCGGAGCACAGAGGACAAGACAAACACCATAAAGAGTTTATTACTGGATATTGATTTCAGGTAAAAGCGTGTTTAATAAACATTTTGCCATTTTGGCTAGTTAAATTTTAAAAGCTAGAGTTTTGTAAAAAGTTACGATGTTTAGAAGTAATTACTGTAATTACTATTCATATCATAAATCTGGGCCTAGAATAGCATTAAAAATTACCTGTCCTGTTTATTATGTGTTTGTTTATTTGTAAATCACATGATCAACCGAGCAAGATTGTTTTTTGTTTTTGACACCCATGTAACGTAGGTGTATTACTTTTTGGTTTTGTTTAATACAGTGGAATCTTGGCATACAAATTTATTTTGATCTTGAGGCGAAAATGTTTTTTTTCCGATATGAAATTTCCAGACCCCCAAAATATAACCAATACTACAAAAAAAAGAAAAATGCGCGAAAAATCAAGTAGCTTTTAAACGGATGCCGAAGGCAACGTTGGTATGATGAGTTGACGCTTTAAAAACATCTTTTGTTGACTGGGAAAAAATTGTGAACTTGCTTCACTAGGCTTTTCACTGACGCAGACAAGTTTTGAAACGGCTCTCGGACACGCGTGCAACTTTTTGGTTTGGTTTGTTTGTTTGCTTATTTGTCAAAAATGCTTTGTATGCCAAAGTGAATTTCTTGAATTTTTTTTTATTCTTAAGACAAAAACTCGTAAGGGAGGGCATTCTTATGCTGAGGTTCCACTGTAATTACTATTCATATAATTTAAATACCATTTTTATTTGGTTAAGTCATCATTAAAGCGTGGATGTAAATTAAAACACATTCACTTGGAAAAAGTGCAATGCTAATTATAATTTTTTTTTTCGGCATTATAATGTAGCACCGCATCATTTAGACTTCAGGTGAAAAAAAATTATGATAAATTGGGGCAAGAAAGAACCGGTCTATCTGCGTTTGGGTATTCCTGCAGACTAGAGAGTTAGAGCCAGAGGTCACAGATCTTCATATGATCAGGAACAGGCTGTCGATCTCTGGCTTTGAAAAAGCGAAAAGCAGGAAACAGCGGCTCGGTGAACTGGTGATGCGCCCTCTCGAACACGGTCGTGCAGCTCGCCGAGAAATCCTGCAGCATCTTCATGGCGTCCGCGTCGTAGAATGCAACGCGACCCTTCTGAAAGTTCACCAACACCCCCACCGTATCTGGCACCGCCCGAGCGGATAAGGCCACGTGGCGGTCGTTGTGCCATGCCGAAAGATGCCCGTCCCGAAACTCCACACACCACGAGAGTCTGTTCCTGCCCAGTTTTGCACTCTTCTCCTGCCCTTTCCTGTGCAGGCTGCCGTAAGCCACGCCCACAGCCCAGGAAGTGCAGCAGTGAACATCCACTTCCCAGTAACGCTGACCCGAGGTTATCGCAGGCAAGCCCAGGGCACAGCAGATCTGATCGAACTGCAGAGGCTGGCTAGGAGCCGAGCCGTCGTCAGGGGAGACGTGAAAGCCCCGCCCACTCGCATTCGCTTTGATCTGTTTGTGGCAGGCTGTCCTGTCAATCATCACCGCAGTGGAGTCTGGCAAGAGAAATGCAGCGATACAGATTAGTTTTAAGACAGCGTAGTGCATTGTGGATAACTATGGTAATAGATTTTGTGCATTCTGGAATATAAAGAGTACATTGGTCCTTAAATAAAATAGAAAGGGTGTAATTTTTTTCTAGAAATTAATTATAATATGTTGTGTTAATTATAATTATAGGAAAAGAATGAATGATGAATGAATGAGTGTGTCATAAAGCGGAAGTTATTTTTTTCCACCTTGAAGTTTAATATTTTCCTTTAATGGTGAATCCTGGAGTGTTTATTCCCCCACAATAAAAAAAAAAACATACATATACAGTACATTTTATCCAGTACAGGTAGTCCCCAACTTACGAACAAGTTTTGTTCCGGGAGCACGTTCATAAGTCTGATTTGTTCTTAAGTGAATCTTGTATGCCTTTGACACAAATATACAACGTAAAGCATACAAATCCACTTAACTAAATCTCTCTCCTCTTTTTTATACATTTATTTACACACTAACAATATTGTATATAATTGTAAATATTGGTATCTGGTGCACTGCAGTATATATTTTTTGTACAATACTTGTGAGTTACTTCTGTAATTGAACCGGAAGTAAAAACCATGGTCCGTTTGTATCTTCTGGCATTCTGTAAAATCATTCACGTTAACAAAGCAGAAACAAAAGAGTTTATGATTCAGTGATATTCATCGAAAATAAACAGTATATTTACCCAACAGCAAGTTTTTTTTCTGTAGTTGGACTTGCAAATCTTTTGAGATCTTCCCCAAAACTTTCATGAGCTTCTGGAACTTTTCTTCATTTAGCTTGATGCCCAGTTCTGCTGCGTCCTGCTTCTTATGGCAACTACACAAAAGTTTAATCAAATGACCATTAAGGAGATGCTAATTAATTCTTAATGTTGATTATTCCAAAACTGAACTGCAATTCATACTGAACGTGTTTTACTGTACCTGAAATCCACATGAGAGACCTAGAACCAGAAATCACATAATAATAACTTCAGCTTTAAGAGTGGCCGATTTTTAAAGCATTGAACGCAGCGTGACGCGCTTTGATGCGTACCTGCTGCTGGCTCTCGACTCCCCTCTCCTGCAGCGTCCTGATGGCGCTCATGTGCTTGCGCACAGTTTTCAGGTGCTGGTTCCAGTCCTGCAGGAGACGCGTAATTTTGCTGCTGCTCTCCCTGTGCTCTTGCTCCAGGGCACCCAGGACCATCTGTTCTTCCTTCTCCAGGGCCAGACGCATGGCCTCGAACCGCTCATGCACTTGTTGCTCCATCGTCTCTGCGCAAGCCTTAGCCCCGACAACAGGGACAGAGGAGGAGATTTTAACAAAAAAAAGTAGACATTTGGATTTCCATAGACACAAAGTGCCTTTGATTGGATCATTACTGCAGTGAATAAAACGTTTCAGCTGCAAAAATTATTTTATTTTAACTAGTGCTATAAATCGATAAAAATTTTTAATCTTGTAAATCACAATAATAGTCTGTGATTCATCGTGATAAATCACAGTTAAAAAAAAAAATGTTTTGTCCTGTCCTGTTCAGCTGCTTCTCAAGACGTTTAGTAGCTGTTTATTAACTCCAGCTGTGGAGGTGAAATAAAGGAACTAGGAAATTCTCTATATGTAAACACTGAAACACTGTGATTACCTTTAAAACAGCACGTATAAGACGATTCGCTCATCACTTACAGTCAGGTTGTCTTGGCGCTTCTTTAGAGATGCGATGTGAGCTTCTGTGCTTTTGCTCTCCTTCTCCATCTCCTCCAGCCAGCAGGACAGCTGTTCCTGATGTTCACACAATACACACATGGATAGTGCTGCATCGCTTTAACATAACTGTCAGACTTTTATTTTTATTAATTAATTTTTTTAAATGATGTAAAGTTACATTGGAATGGCAGCAAACCTGAGAGTATTTGAGCGAGTCAGGAGCGTTCAGTTTGCGGAGCGTTTTAGGAGAATGCCTGTAGGGCTGCGTGACCGACGCCAGACCGGGCGAATCGGCTTGCGGTGGCCGTGATGCGCCATTTTCCTCTGCCATTTCTGCTTTAACTTTGTTAAATATTAAAGAAACAAAAAGAAGAAATCCTCAGGTCATACTTCCTCACTAGGGGGTTCAGTGGATCTTCTTATGTTTTAACCACAGCCCTGATCCTCTCTCGAACATTTCAGCATTTCTGCTCTACAAATAGTTCATGTTTTCTCTTCTCCAGGAAATTAATCCAGGGATTTCTCCTGGTAGCTGAAGTGCAATGTGTTAAAACATGTCTGAAGCAGAGCCGTACACTAAAGGTATTTAGAAAGGAAGCGTTCCAAACTTCACCCTGATCCTTCAGAGACATAGTAATAGATGTGTTCTTAATCTAAGGTGAACACAGAGGAAATGTTCAGTTTCTCATCTCTGATCGCACCAAAGCTTTAAAATTCAAAAACATTTAAATCGTTTAATTCTAGAATGAAAAATATATTATTTAGTATAGAATAGTATTATTATAAATATAGTATAGTATTATTATAAATATACTCAGCAAAAAAAGAAACTTTCAACTGTTTTTACTTTCAGTAAACTTAATGTGTAAATATTTGTATGAACACTAAAAGAGTCAACACCATAAGACATAAACTAAAAATGTTTCCCAATGTGTCCCTGAATGAAGCGAGGCTCAAAATCAAAAGTACCAGTCAGTATCTGGTGTGGCCACAGCAGGGACCCTGGGCATCTTTCTTTGGGTGTTTTTCACAGTCGGTAGACAAGTCTCTTTAGTGTCCTGCGTTTTTAGAACTGTGACCTTAAATGCCTACTTTCTGTAAGCTGTTAAGGTCTTAACGACCATTCCACAGGTGCATGTAAATTAATTGATTATGGTTAATTGAACATGCATGGAAAACATTGTTTAAACCCTTTACAATGAAGATCTGTAAAGTTATTTGGATTTTTACAACATTATTGTTGAAATACACAGTCTTGAAAAAGGGACGTTTCTTTTTTTGCTGAGTATATATAATTTTAAAATGATGGGCAAAAAATCACTGCATTTTAGGACGTGTTGGGGCTCTAGAAAAGCTCTAGAAAAGAAGTAACCAGTCGTTTTACAATTTTAGACAGCTTTATATTTTATAGGATGTTAATTTTTTCTCCTTGAACAGCAGGGAAGCAAAGGATTTTTTGATTCTAGAGTGAAGGAGGCAATTTATTATTGGCAAAAATAGCTTAAGGGATGATTTATTCAAAAAGAAAATTCTTACTCTAGAAAAGGGTTTAAAAAGGGGGTTGGGACATTTTAGAACAGAATAAATTTGCACTTTTTATTTTCACCTACTTTAAACCTTGTTCATTCGAAACTGTAACAAACTGTAGTGCTAAAGCATGTTATCATGGGATAAAAGTCATTTTGATTCTGTTCTAGGGTGCAAATAAATATAATGGAGTATTAGGACCAATATGGGATTAAAAAAAAATAGAAGAAGGGGAGGGGCTGGGAATTTTCAAGTTATAAGTCAAAATTTAAGAAAAACCTTCAAATTACATGGAAAAACCTACAAATTTACGAGACATAAACTTAAAGGTTTGTGTTTAAACCGCAACGTTATTTTTCTCAAACATTTCAAGTTTTTTTTTTCTTGGAATTTTTTGTTGCAGTTTTGTCTCTCAAAAATTTAGATTTACAACTTGGACATTGAGTTTTTAGCTCCTCCCCTTCCAACTCTTTAAAAAAATATATATATTGGCTCTAAAACTCAGTGGTAAATAAACTACCATTAACTGCGACAAAGGGTATTTTAAAAAAGATGGACTTTTAAAAAGACACTGTAATGTGTGTAAATGCCTGGCTTGATACTAGATGGAGATAAATGATGGAGATGGTGTTGATTCATATCTTTGTACCAACATGTTTCTACCAATGTGTGCAATTTAAACCAACTCTGTCAGTTAATACAAAGGTTGGGGACAACTTTGCATTACTTTTGGTACAGTGCTATTAGTAAAGTAGTATACCTAGTAATAATAATAACAATAATAATAATGAGCTTTTCCAGTTGATTTGGTTCACTTTTAAAATCAGAACTGAAATTCAAGAAGAACACTTTTTTATCATTTATATCACTTGTGTACATCATAAAAGCTATTTCTTTTGGTCAAAGACCTTTTTTTATTCCTATAAATGTGAATCCTGCACTGATGATCTGCTCCGAGCTAAATCTCGACTTCACCTATAGAGAGGAACGTTTAAAGTGTCCGATCAGCCAGTTCTCTCAAACACCTGGTTGCCATGGAAGTGGTGTGTAAGATGACAGTATGTTAGAGCAGATGATGGATAAGACCCTCATAAAGCTTGTTCAGTATTGTGAGGTGGAGAAGAACCTCACAGGAACATCAGGAAGTGCAGAGTACAGTAACATAGCTGTAATGTACAGTTCTGCTTGAGGAATACTCCCCTCGTTCACATCTCTGACTCAGTAGCGTTTTTCCTTCGTGCTGTCCGGTGAAGTGAAACACTTGTTTTCTTTTCACACAGTCCGTCAACAAATTACAGTTCAATCAGTAAAGAGTGTAAAAGTGAATCCTGCAGAAACTGTTTATCAAACAGACAAAGTCGTCAAATCCTGAGCCGTAGTTTTGATAAAAAAAAACAACACTCAGAGTTATGCTAACAGCACGGCTCAGCACTGTGACTAGCCTGTTCATAAATATTGGCACACGGTCTTGCATTCAGACACCACTGGCATGTTTATCGATAAATACGTAGTTGCTTCTGATTAATAAACAAAGGATTTTAAGCGAGTTACAGGCAGCTCTGTCATGTTGTGTTGTACTAATGGGTTTGAGAAACGCACTTACTTTTCTGCAAACTTTAATGATGATTTGAGAAAAGCTCCAAAGCCACAGAGGGAAAAACTGTAATACACAGTGTCTCAAAATGTTGGTAAACAGTTAAATGTAGGTTGATACTTACAGTTTACGGTGCGAAGGAGAAATGAAAAGTTTGATCTTGTCCTCTTTCTCTCTCTCTTGTTCTGTCTCTCGATGTTCTGTCTCTGGTATGCACTCATGCAGCTGTAGATATCTTTACAACCCCATAACATGCCAAAGCCTGTGTGTGTGTGTGTGTGTCAGCGTGTGCATGTAGGTGCATGCATGTGCAGTGATGTGATTTAGAATAAAGTCATATGATGTTCTTGTCTCATTTTCCTCTTTCAGATATTCCCAGTTCTACACACAGCAGGAGTTCTGCCACTATAACATGTTTAATCATCACTTCTTCGATGGAAAGGTAAATAGTAAAAGCCAGAAAGGTATAATGTACATGCGCTTTTATATACAGTACATCTAAACACACGTAATCTATATTACACTGTCCGGTTTTCTGTCCGCGCAGGAAGCAGCCGATGTCTTTCAGGACTTCCTGACAGATGAAGATGGGAATAAAGTGGTCATGGTCGCAGATCCACCCTTCGGAGGTCTGGTGAAGCTTCTAGGCCATACGTTCTTAAAGATATCTGAGACGTGGAGAAGTCACCGCCGAGCTGGTGTGTATTCCGGGGCGATCCAGGGAGCGCAAACTTCTGCACTTCAACTTTATACAGACACTCAAACTCAAGCAGAGTTGTAGAACTTGTTTTTCCCTCAGTTTCTTTATTTGTTTTAAATGAAGACAGACTGTAATTATACTCTCACGCCCGACCGTTCTCCCCCTCGCCCTGCAGAGCGCAGCCCGGCCCAGATGCCCATGGTCTGGATATTCCCGTACTTTTTCGAGCCGAGGATTCTGGAATGTTTTCCCGCATTCACCATGTTGGATTATCAGGTAAGTAATTCTGTTTACAAGAAGAGAAAGCAAAAAAAGATCAAATCGTTATCATCGTTCAAGTCAAACCGGGAATGTCTTGTGGCATGGCATAAAAAAAAAAAAGTTTAAAAAAAAATTTGTGTAAAAGTCACATGATCTCCATCGTTAACCCAACCCCTTACTGTTTGTTTGTTTCTCTTTCCTTTCAACTAAATGTTTCTTTCTCTTATATTATAATGAGCTCTGATCATGTGACTAAATATACCTTTCTGGAACCTCATGAAAAAATTAGCATGTTAAAAAAATTCTTTTAAAACATGCATGCATTTGTTTTGATAGGAAGGATTTGTCATTTTATACACATTATATTAAACATAATGAATACTTTAAATCACTGTTTAAACATTCGGACATTACGATCACTATAATTCTTAGCTTAAATCGAAGACAAATACATCTTGAATATTTTCTGTACTTTTGTCTATAAAACACCTTTAGTGACACGGGGGATCTGCTGCCTGTTTTTAGATAGACCGAGTACTTTATTAATCCCAAAGAAAGACTTTTGTTTGAATTCATGACACAGCAACCTCCTCACTATTTCCAGAGCTTCACCAATCTTAGTGTATATTTGGGTTTTTTTTGTCTCGCACACCATGCTCTATAATCCCAATGTCTCAACACGGAGTGGTTTATGAATGTACTTTATGTAAAACTGTACTTTGTTGAAACTGCAGGTGGATTACGATAACCATCCTCTGTACAAGCACGGGACGACGGGCCGTAAACAATCCCCGGTCCGACTGTTCACTAACCTCTGTCCCAAAGACATCATCCTGCCAAAGGACGAAGGCTACAGGTAACCATCAATACACACACTTCTCATCTGTTCTTAACTCTGTTCAGTTATAAAATCATAAATATAAAATAAAAAATGTATCTCCTACTCCCAGATGTGAACCAAAACTAAGTACATTTACTTTGATACTAGACTTTTGTACATATTCCATGTATATGTACTTTTCTTGAGTAGTTTTATTAGAGGATACTTTTTTACTTTTACTCCACTACATACTGCAGTAAATATCTGTACTTTCTACTTCACTACATTCCTGCATTACCTGCAACCTGGTAATATCGCTACCTGCTGACTATTTTATGTAATTGTGTGATTTTCCTTCGCTCTGTGAAAAACTCTAACGTGAAGCAGGTGTTTAAAATCCATAGCAGAGATTATTTCAGCTAGTGGAGAAACAGATGGGAAAAAGGGAAAGAATGGGGGAGAGAAGGAAGGGAGAAAGAAGGGATAGAAGGGAGAAGGAAGTAAGGGGACAGAAGGAGAGTGAGAGATATTCTTCAGATCATAACATGAAGACTACAGTGAGCCAATACCACCTCAGTACTTTAAAACCTTAATAAAACTTAAAACCTTAAATTTGAAGATGAGTACTTGAGTATAAAAGGGTTTCTACTTTTACTTGAGTGATAGTTGAGTGATAGTTTATCTGGAGTATCTCACCTTTTACACCCAGTACAGGGTGTGTGTGTTTTTCCCACCACTGCCCACTCCCATTCCTGTTCACTTCCTCAGATTTTGCGGCGTCTGTGAGAGATACGTCTCGGCAGAGAACCGACACTGCGCCGACTGCAACGCCTGCACATCCAAGGTACTGTATAGACCATGCCAGAATTTCTCAGGGCTGTTGTGTGTGTGTGTATATAATAAAGCAAACCTTTATTAAAAAAAAGTTTTCTTTCTCAGAATGGAAGACCATGGAGGCATTGTGCTGAATGTGAAAAGTGTGTGAAGCCCTGTAAGTGTTCATTATTCTAAAGAATGAAATCAGCAGTGTCTCAGTCATCTAAGACATCTTTAGCTTGGATGAAAGAAAAAGCAAGAGCTAATAGTCTAGCGTTTTGAATAAAAACACGCCTGTCTTTTAGCCAAATACATTATTTGTATATAAAAAGTTTGGAAACGTTTGAGAATCTTGTCACTGTAACGGATCTTCTAACCCCTCGCAGCGTGGCGTCACTGTTCCTCCTGTGGACGCTGCGTACTTCCAGATCATCGCTGCGGACAAACAGGCTGTTACAACTGCGGCGATCCTACACACAAACACAAAGCCTGTCCTCTCAAACACAAGAAAAAGTTTGTGACCTCACATTTCTATATAGTGTGTTCATGTGTGTGAGTTAGAGATGAAATTAATATTGCATAAAAATCTAAATCACAATATGGACCAGTACAATTATCCGCTTGCAAAAAACACTGCAATTTGTTACCGCAGATAGACACACAGTCTGTAATTTATTATGAAAGAGTTTGATAGTAATTTAAGCATTTGCTATTTTTAAATAACTTTTGAGGTGCTAGATAAATATGGGAAAATATTCTCTTAGTGGCATCATCTGTGCCATTATTTGCTGTTAGTCTCAATAAATACATTCAGTATTTAAATACTGCAGTTTTAATAGCAAATTGTGTCTATACAGGTAGTCCCTGACTTACGAACATTTGAGTTACGAATTTCTGCAGATACGAACAGACCGTGTTTTTTGTACAAAAAATAGACACTGCAGTGTACCAAATACCAATGTATTTAATTTTATACAATATGTTCAGTGTGCAAGTGAATGTATAAAATATCTAAAGTCCGGTATATTGTGTGTGCGTGTGCTCGTGGGAGAAATTAGTCGGCCTTATCGGTTTAAATGAATCAGTCCGGGAGCACGATGATAGAAAATGTCTGTCCTGTAAAGCTGTCCTGATGGAGAATAATCCTAATTTCAGAAAATCCTCAACAAAACAGAGTTCACAGTCCAATACAATGGAAAACAGCTCTAAGACAAAATGCGTACGGGATTCCCTTCTCGATTTAAAGGCGCAGACACAACACTGTTTTATTTGACGTGTGTGAGATTCCATTTCTTAGGCGCGGTTACGGTTTTTGGCCAAATGATGGCAGTGTGGGGAAAGGGACAGATTTAGTCAAGTGAATTGGTATGCTTTACGTTGTACAGTATATTCGTGTCAAAGGCATATAAGACTTTGTCTGACTTATGAACAAATCCGATTTACTAACGTTCACAAGTCAGGGACCACCTGTATTCGGAATTTAAAGGGGGTGGTTTTAGTTTTTTTTTTAAATAAAATCGTACAGCCCTATTGTGAGTATTGTAGGTTTACAGATTAACCTGAACTGAGCCGGATCTCTTGTGTCTTTTACAGAGGACAGAGTGCTAAAGGAGCGTCCAAACAGAACAGCAACAAGCACACAGCAATGAAAAGGAAAAACAAACAAGCACACAAGAAGAAGAAAAATGCCAGATGAGAACTCGCTGCACAGACTGCATGGCGATGGAGCCTGCATCCTGAACAGGGTGGAGTCATAACAATTTTAGAATCAGTGACTGAAAAATTAAGTATCTCTTTATAATAACAGAGTGAAATGTATTAAATATTTTGGCTATTTGAAAATAAACAAATATACTTTTACACTCTGGGTAATTTGCAGCTTTTTTACTTTAATACAACTTCAATACATTTGATAATCAGGTAAATTTGTACTTTAACTTGAGTACATTTGTAAATAGAGAACATCTACTTTTACTTAAGTGATATTGTAGCTAGAGGATCTCTACTAATACTCAAGAACACGATTTGTGTACTTTGCCCATCACTGGTCTTAAGCAGTTGCAATTTTTTTTTACTAAAAATATCTATCAATGCTGTGTAGCTTGTAGTAATTGTGTAGATGTCACATCGTGTAAAAAGCGGTAGCTTTTTTTTTTTTCCTTTGCCAAGCTTCTGCGTCCCACTCCTGTCCATAAGGTGGCAGTATTGCATCCACCACATATATATGATAAAGAAGCAATACTCCTGCAAAACACATTTGTGGAAGATGCGAAGCAGGTTTTTTTTAATCAAGGAATTTGTCTATTTTGGACCTATTAACATTTGTAAAAGAAATAATATATTTGTTTACAAATAAATAATTTTAAATGTATGAATTAATTCTAAATCAAAAAACGTCTGTTTTCCATCATTGCTTTGATTAAATAAATCAACCTCCAAAAGATTGGTTAAATTGTATAATCAGTAAAATAATCTGCTAGCTGTATTACAGCGTCGGACCAAAATGTTACCGAAAAAAAATAGTGCAATAAATAAGCTGTTTTTGAATAAATTTCGAATCATCCTTAGTTCAGTTATTTAATAGATGCATTTTCACAGTTAGTCCCAGACTCATTTGTCCTTTAACACATTGACTCTTACATGATATTTGTCCTGAATCATGCACACAGAATACTTTCCAACCTGTTTTTGTTTTAGCTGATTCATACAGGAAACGCTGAAATTAATACACCTGAAATATATAAAAGTACACACGGGTCACTCCATGAAAACAGCAGCTGTTTGCCATCCACCTTTCACTCGTCTTTTGTTCAGAGTATAAACTCAGTTCATTACTTCATATTGCACTTATGTTTTCATGAAAAACTAAAATTAAGTATTGAGCAAAAGTTTATGCACCCTATTATCTGTAGTGCACATTGTAGATGTTTATCATGTCTGCATTATGATGTACAAAATCATTTAATATTTCAAAACCTAACTCACAGATTAATGAATAAATAGCATTATAAAAGAAAATTTACATGCCTGTAAAGAAAACGACATATCTTACAACTGACAGAAAACAAATCCCTAATGTATGCTCCAGGGTTTTGCTAGAAAATAGGAAGGACTGAGTGTGACAAAGTTACCAGAAGAACTCTGGTATATTTTAAAGCACACTCAGTAAAACACACCAGCTGTTTTACTTATAACACTGCACACATCTGTGTTTAACATTACTGATTACTTTCATATCAACTTTTTTATTATTATTCCTTTATTTTACCAGAAAAAAAAAATCCCATTGAGTTCCAAATCTCTTCCACCAGGGCAATGAAATAAAAAAAAATGGCAGCACATTAAGTTTGACATTAAACACTTTTGAAAAGATACACAAAACCCAAAACACACACACATCCACTAAAACTATACAAAACATGTACATATTTCCTTCACATGAAACTCAGAGATTTCGAAGAATATTTAGAGAGAGAAGCACTTCTAATGTCAAAGTGTTCTGCATTTCATTCGATAGTATGTTAGTGGAAATAAATAATAATTTTAGTCCTCTTAATGGAAGTTTCCTTTATGTTTTTTTTTTGCTCAGTAAAACCCAACAGTTGGTTTATTTACAGTACTGAGCAAATGTCTTGGGAACATAAAAAAAAAAAACTTTTATAAAAAAAGTTTCATAAAAGAATCTTCCATGAGGAGGACTAAAGACTAATAATAAACAGTCAGTATTCAGTAATCAGTAGTGTTAAATACAGATGTGTGCAGTTTCTTTTAAGTAAAACAGCTGGTAGGTTTTACTGAGTGTGCTGGAGAATGAGTGTTGTCACACTCACTCTTGTCTATTTTCTAGCAAAACCCCGGAGCATACATTAGGGGGTTTTATGCAAATATTTCTGGAATGTTATCTTAATTCATTTTAAGGTGTTTGGAAATAGTAAATGGTTTTGTACATCATAATGCACACGATCAACATGTACTGTATAACAAAATTTGTACTAAAGATAATAAGACTTTTGCACAGGACTATAAATAAACCCAATATTGATCTTACCTTAACTTCTTAGTAATGTACTCAGTACTTAAAAAAAATCCTGTGTTCTAAAACCTTCTTTTTGACCATATTTTAAAAACACTGAAGAGACACAGAGAAAATCTGTAAATTTTTTACATAAGTTAACAGATTTAAATACTTAACCATATTGTTGATAATTTCCAAATTATCTTGCTGAGTGTTTTCCTGTTTTTATGGTACATTCATTCTTTTCGTGTCCTTGTGGCGCTTCATTACTCAGGCTTGTGTGAAGAGATTGTCTTCTCAGACATTGTTCCATCATATCTGATGGTAATGCTGGAGTACAGGTGGAAGCGCTTTTCCCAAGAAGAACAACAACAGAAAAAAATGATAAAATCTAGACTTTCACCTTCATGTCAAAGTTAAGCTAAGGTTTTCATGGAGTAGCCCGAACAATATAAAAACAGCTTTAAAACAAAAGCTTAGACAATAAAACTTAAATAAGCAGATATTCTTTCAAGTTCGCAAACCTGAGCAGATTCAATTTTCAGAAAGCATGACAATAAAAATGAGCTTTTAAGTTAAATACAGATACGTGTAACAGGAAGGATGGTTTCTCCTGTCTACTGGGCCTGTGCTGTTATTTCATTATAATTCTTTTTTATATATATATTATAAACTATTAAACATTTAAAAATATCATATTCTATTTTTTTTATGCTGGAGGTTGTTATTTTAGTAATAATTGCACATATAACTTCTCAGTGCATAGGATTTTGTGCATGAGCTTCATCATCCCTTTTAGTGTCATTACATCATAAAACATGAGAGCCAATCATGTTCCGATATGCAAATTACTTCCATGCACTGTTGTATAGCTGAATATGTGTGTGTGTTTTTTGTAAAGCATGTTCCTGTATTCTGTATTTCTTTTTTTCTACCCTGTTTTTCAGTTTCCTGTGAATAATTTAATATTCTTCTTCTTTCATCGATCCCATACCACCGAGAGGTTTAGTCCGTAAGGGTTGAATACAAAGTGGGATATGTCCGTCAGACGTCCTCACTCCTGTATCCTGCCGTAGCGCACGGAGAACGCTATAAGTCGCCTGTACAAGGCTGTGAGGAGGGCGATGGCGGCCAGGACGATCCCGCAGATCAGACTGAAGGCCCAGCGAGGACCCAGGATGGTGTACACGTGAGAGACGAACACGGGGCCCAGGGTCCGAGCACCGCTGCCTGAGGCCGTCAGCCAGCCCATGTACACACCCTGTGAAAATACACACACACACACACACACACACATACATACATACATACATATACACACAGTTACTGAAAGAGATAAAGGATTGCTTGGCTCTGAATCTACAGTATTACAAGGTTTACATATTTAGTTTGTTCCTTTACTTCATCATTATCATCATCAGACCTGTGGTTTGGGTCCCAGGATCTTGGAGTACAGTGTGTAGGACATGACGTTACAGGCGGGGTAGCCCACACCTATCAGGACATCGGATGTGAGGTATTGTGCCAGGTGGATGGCGGGGGTGAACTGGCACCAGGTCTGATCTGAAGGGCATCCGGTCGGCTCCACGGTGCTGTTAGAGACCGAGGAACGAACCAAAGCTGGCATGGTGTTGTTCTGGAGATCTGTGGAGCCCGGAAAAAGCAGGAATGTAATAAAGTAACCCAACGTAAACAGTTTAATAATGGCAATGTGATTTTTTTTGAGTAAATGGTGCAGCTCTTAGCCTTAATCTGAATACACAATAAACAACATCTCTAGGATTTTAATGACGTTAAAATTGTTTATCTCACTGTAACGTCACTCTACAAAGCAAATGCTAATATTACTATTAGAATTTTATTGTTATTTAGGTATTGATTTGATCAATTATTTTTTTTAATTAATATTGATGCGTTATTTAACCAAGAATATCCTCTTTAAGGTTAAAAATCTCTTTCTTTAAGAGTGTCCTGGCCAAGATGGGCGGCAACAAGGGTGCAGACAAACACAACTGTACAACACAAGCGATGTGGATAAAACCATAACATCCTCTCTTTAGTTAGAAACTAAACAACTAATCATAAATTGAATCAAAACCACATTAAAATACAGAAAATAAGAGACAGACAAAAAAGGAAAACTTTAAAAAAAAAACAAAAAAAAAAACACTAACAATGTAGTCTAGACTTTTTTTACTACAGTTAAAGAGAAAACATTCAAGTCATGATAAAATTGATAGACATGAACCAAATCATCATATCCATCTGTACTGTCTGAAATTAATCTTTGGCTAATTAAACTGATGACGGACAGGATTCCTCACCTGCCCACTGAATTTTTGGATATCGGTTTCCCCACGGGAGCAGGATAAAGAACCCGATAAAGATGATGATCAGACCGGCCAAGAGCACTGGACGATCACCAAACCTGTGGACAGGGGAAAGAAAAAAATGTAACAGTTCTTTTGTAACACACACAGAGTAGTATACAGGTCATCCCTGACTTATGAATGAGTTCTGTTACGTGAGCACGTTCATAAGTCCGATTTGTTCTTAAGTCATACACAAAGTGAGTCTTACACGCCTTTGACACAAATATACAATATAAACCAAACCAATCCACTCGACTAAATTTGTCCCCTTTCCCCACACTGAAGTAAAACCACGATCCGTTCATATCTGCGGAAATTCGTAAGTCAGGGACTACCTGTACTTAATCAATTGGACAAAATTACATTTAAATACAACACCTGTACATACCGCAAAGAGATCAGCTTCACTGCCAGGAACACTATGATGGACTCGAAGCCGATGGCTGCCAAAATGATCCCGTTGTACAGGACGGCGTCTTTCCTCGTCCATGCAAACATGTCCATCGATAAAGGGGTGGATATCCTGCAGAGAGAAAAAAATAAACATCCACATGAGTTACATAATTATATTAATAGTAGAGATGGGACTCACCAGGGACCTTCTGATACGAATTATCACGATTCAATCCGTATTGCGATTCTGTAAGTATCACGATTTTATAAATATCCTGATTCTATATTAAAATATTTTACGAATTTGTCACACACAATCAAATTTAGGAAATGATTTGCCTCTACCACAAGGGATGCTGCGCTGCCTGCCAACGTGTGATTTGTTTAGAGTGCACCACCTGCAGGAGTATAGCGGAACTGCAA
Organism: Clarias gariepinus; assembly: GCF_024256425.1. Taxonomy (NCBI): domain Eukaryota; kingdom Metazoa; phylum Chordata; class Actinopteri; order Siluriformes; family Clariidae; genus Clarias; species Clarias gariepinus. The sequence goes on along the minus strand of NC_071113.1, from coordinate 29,026,553 downwards.
CATTTTACCTCAAATGTAATGTAAACGTGTGTAAATTAAATATTACTTTTCCCAATTAATTTCAGGGTCTGTGTGGCGATACATGAATCGACTCACGATGTGTAAAACCCACTCAAACAAAGAATCAGCAGTTGTATTTATTTATCTGTCTAGTTGTACTTATCAATCTTTCTTTTAATTCTCCTAGATTTTGGCATGTACATGAAAGAAGACACAAGAAAAAACACTTTTTGGGAGTGTAACGGTATGACATTTACACTCCTGTAAGTACGCCTTCCAGAAGTGTTTAAAATTAAAACTTTGCACAGTAATTAAAAGGACATTTAATGTTTTATTTTATCCTAGAGGGATTGGTCATGTCATAAAAATACTTAAATTTTAATAGATATTTGAATTATTCTTTAAACATACAATGATTACATTAATTGGAGTAAAATATAAACCAGTGTGTATAAGAACTTCACAAGAGGATCAGTATTTATCACGTGTGTATACATTACTGTACACAACCTTCACTGAGAAATCCTACGCACTGTTTATTTTTCATTTGCGTAAAGAAACGCCCCTAAATCACCATATATGGTAAACAGCTTTCCTTTAAAATGCCCAGACATTCATGATGTTTATTTGGTTTTTCTGATAAACAAATATAAATCACATATAAACAAAAATAAATAATATATTAAGAACCTTATTTTTTTTTTCTACCTGTTAAAATAAACAAAAAATTGTATCATGGAAAATCATTAGCTAATTGTGTTTTTTTAGCGTTCTTTGATTTGTTTTTATACATTATGTGTGTGAAAAAAATTCTAGTCTTTTTCTTTATGTATATTTAGATTTATTTTATTAGTGATATTATATCAAACACAAAAAGTCTAAATCTATGCAAATGAGGCTGTAATTAAACATTATTACTTAATTAATAAAAACTATAATGTTGGTTAATAAAGGCAGTGAACATCATCATCTCAAGGAAATGTTTTTACATTGAGCCACTGTGGGGTGGATGATTTTCCAGTAACAGAATGTCACTCTGTCTATATAGTGTTAGCTTGTGAACCCATGACAAATGTCTAAATGTATACAAATAATATGGATCGTGAAAACAAAACGGATTCAGTTATGAAGCACAATCGCTTTTGTGTGATAATTCATGTCTCATCACACTATTGATTTTTTAAAATTAATTTTTACTTCATACGTTTGCATTTCAGGAGGTAAAATGTTACAGTTCCTCTATAATCCTGCAGGTGGTGCACTCTAAACTATTCACACAGCGCAGCATCCTGTAGAAACGAATTATTTGCTTATTAAGTTTGTTTATAATTGCAGAAAAATCTGAAAAAAAAGCTTTAATATCGATTCGCGATATGTATAAAATCGTGATACCAAATCGCAATACACCACCTAAGTATGGTGATGATATCATATCGGGAGGCCCCTGAACTGTAAAGATCAAGCATTCAGATGAATATGATTTTATATAAAAAGAGCTTTATGTAAGTAGTTTATGTAAGTAACAAAAAGCATTTGCATGTGCAAAAGTGTTTTTCGACAACAACAGTTTTTAATATTTCATAAATTCTCCATAAGGTTTTTAAACTTGAGTAAGTCATAGCCAAATAAACATTTTCAAAATAAAATTGTCTAGAGTATGACCTTAAGTTTGGTCTCACTTGTTGTTTTATAAGTTTGTAATTTTACTGTAAAATGTTTGGAGGTTAGAAATGACAGAATTGTAAATCTGTAACACTTACGTTTCAAACACAGCGAAAATGAAGAGGATGATGAAGAAAAGGATGTTGGATGTAAGCACTGCGACCTGGTCAATATTTCCTTCCACTTCAGGAGGCTCGACTAGTTCCTGCTCTGTAAAGATAAAAACAATGCAAACTGGCAGTCACAAAAAAATAAAATAATTAAATAGCTTCTTAAATATCTTACCTAAAGTCACAGTCGAATATAAATACTCATAAATAATTACAGTAAAGTTTATTCCAGTGGGTAAGAAATTAATGAGAAACAAGCAAATGAAAGATGTTCTGTATGTAGGTGAAACGTCACTGATGAAACCAAGAGAAAACTATTTTAATGCTGTAAATTTGTCCAGGCTGCAGACCTCTAGTGTATTCATTTAAAAATAAGCGGCTTATTGTAGTCAGCTGTTTTATAAAACATATATACGAAATAAGCCATTCACATCCCACAGATCCGCTCTGTGTGTGTGTGTGTGTGTGTGTGTGTGTGTGTGTGTGTGTGTGTGTGTGTGTGTGTGTGTGTGCGCGCTGTAAATTAATCAGCTTCACTACCTTCTGAAGAGTAGTTAATCGCTCTGATCTGGTTGCCATAGTCGTCCACACAATGCTCCCTGGTAGGTAGGAACAAACAAACAAACATACTGTAAATAAATCAATAAAATAGTAAGGAATGAAAGAAAAAGAAAAGAAATATGGAATGAAAGAAGTAATGAAGTTATGAATAAAGAGATATGAAGAAAAGAAAGAAAGAAAAAGGAAAGAGATAAGAAAGAAAGAGGAAAGAAAGAGATATGAAAGAAAGATATGAAAGAAAGAAAGTTAGATATGAACGTAAGAAAGAAAGAAAGAGAGATAAGAAAGAAAGGAAGAACGAAAGAGATAAGTAAGAGAAAAAAGAAAGAAAAAAAGAAAGAAAGAAAGAGAGATAAGTAAGAAAAAAAAATCAAAGAAAAAAGAAAGAAAGGGAGATAAGTAGGAAAGAAAGATATCGAAGAAGGGGAGAAAGAAAGAAAGAAAGGAAGAAAAAAGAAAGAAAGAAAGGAAGTAAGAAAGAGAAAGGGAGATGATTAAGAAAAAAAATATCAAAGAAAGAAAGAGAGGGAGATATGAAAGAAAGTAAAAAAGAAAGAAAGAAAGAAAGATAGATAAGTAAGAAAGAAAGATATCAAAGAAGGAGAGAAAAAAGAAAGGGAGAAAAAAAGAAAGGGAGATGAAAGAAAGAAAAAGGAATAGAAGGAAAAAGTAGGTGAGATAAGAAAAAGAAGGAAGATAGAAAGATATCAAAGCGGGGAGAAAGAAAGAAAGAAAGAAAGAAAGAAAGGGAGATCTGTGTAGAAGCTGTAGTCTGTAGTCAGAGTGAATCCACAGCGTTACCTCAGGACGAACACCACCAGCAGGATGTTGACGATGCCGAAGAAGACCGCGAGCAGCGCCGGAGCCGTGTACATGTTAAACCTCAGGCGGATGACGTCCACGCTGAAGCCGATCTCACCGATAAACGACAGACCTGCCTGAAGAGCTGGAAATACACACCGTCTGTATGATTACACACATACTGCGTAGTGTCTCACATTCCGAAAAACAGCTCCATCCTCACACTGTAACTTACTGTAACATACTGTAGTGTACTGTTGTGTACTGTGGTGTACTGTAACATACTGTAGTGTAATGTACGGTAACATACTGTACTGTAACGTACTATAGTATACTGTAGTGAACTGTGATGTACTGTGATGTACCTGGGCCGAGGATGAATCCCAGAGCCTGGCAGGCGCTCATGTTGGCCATAGCGCTGGTTCTCTCCTTCAGCGAGGTGGCTCCTGCTACATACGACCTCACCACGGCAACATTACCTGCAGGACATTGTGTGGAGTTTTAATATCGAGCACACTGCATCAGCTCACTTCTTCACCTTCACCTCACCTGCTCCGAATCCGACGAACGCTCGAGCCAGGAGCATGTGGTACTTGTTGTGAGACGGGGGCAGGTAGACGTACGAGTAGTACACGTTCGCTGCGACGTTGATGACGATGGAACACACCAGAGGTTCTTTCCGAGGCCTGTAATTGGACCAAAGTCCAAACAGGGGCGATGCCACCATCTGGCCGAGGCTATACGCAGCCACGACCCAACCCAGGAAACTGGCGTCTGCGCTGTGGTCGATCTAAAATCATCAAATAATAATTAAACGTCAAACACAAACTGATGAATCAGAATTGTAATTTATTATTGCTAGAATTTAATCCTACAATGCTAGCAATAAAAAATTATGCTAGTGTTAATTAAGATTAATTTAATTATAAGACTAATAATAACAATTTGATCTGTAATTTTCACTTCATCCTTAGTTTTAAAAATATGCACGAATCCATCTTTCTTTAAAAAGAACGAATCCACCATCTCCGTGCAGCGTTGTTACCTTTTCCAGGTACGGCCAGATGGACGTGATGACGATCGTGAAACCTGGATAGAATGTTACACTCGTTACAAAACACTGCTAATATTTATTATTAATCACACAGTTTATACTGATCACAAGCGTAATGCCGTGAATTCTAAGCAAAATCTGCAAAACTAGCACGTTTGTTGTTTACACCCTAATTTTTACCAGGTTTAGCAAAAGTTTTATAAATGTTTACTTCTTTGCATGGCTGCATTATTTAAAATAAACAAATAGATAGATAGATTGAATGATTAATAAATTACAAACAATGAAGGAAAAAATTGATAGAGAAATAAATAAAGGCGGCACGGTGGTGTAGTGGTTAGCACGGGTTCGATTCCCGGCCAGGCTCGATTTCTGTCTCTCTGTGCATGGAGTTTGCATGTTCTTCCTGTGCTTGGTGGGTTTCCTCCGGGTACTCCGGTTTCCTCCCACAGTCCAAAGACATGTAGGTTAGGCTAATTAGTGTTCTCAAATTGCCCGTAGTGTGTGTGTGCGCCCTGCGATGTATTGGCGCCCTGTCCAGGGTGTACCCTGGCCCCAAGGCTCCTGGGATAAGCCCACCCCCACGACACTGAATACAGGATTAAGCGGTAATGACGATTAGTTAGTATAAATAAATAAATAAATAAATTATGACTAATACTTCAGTAAGTAAAAACATACTACAGTACATATAAAAAAAAAATAAACAAATCATAATAAATAGACACAAAACAAGCAAATAAATTATAATAAATAAAAAAACAAATAGATAAGTAAATAAATATTAAGTCAAAAAATTCTAATTAATAAAAATATAAACCTATTAGTAAGTTCATTAATCAATCAATTAATAAACAAGTAAATAAAGAAGGAAATAATAAAGTAACTAATAAACAAAAATATATTATAATAGACAAATATTAAATATAATAATATAAGTAAATTAATAAAACAAATAATAAATAAATAAATTATAATAAATAATAGACAAACAAATGGTACAGCAAATAATAAACCATTAACAGAATAATAAGTGAATAAATAACAGATATACAATTAAGCAAATTATAATAAATAAGCAACAAAAAAAACAATGTATATAAGTACATAAATACAGTATGTTCCCTCTTCTGCACTCATGAGCTCACAGATCCCTGTGATTGGCTAGCGTCTCAGTGATTGACAGGATAAGGACAGCCCCTCCCATCCAGACAGCATGAGAAATGTTTGCTCGCTGCTGTGGATTCCTCTGATTCCATCATGATCATGTCTTCTTGTTTTGGTTATATTTTATCCACTCTCCCTTGCAGAACGCTTTAATATCAGTAACATGTCTGAGAAATCAAACCTAAACTAATTCTATTTTAGGTTCTAGACTGGTTTAGGCCAGGCCTATTCAGTTTACAGCAACATAGGAGTTAATAAAAACATTAGTAAGACTTAGTCCTCACCCACGCTGCTGAGGAACATGGTGAAGTACATGACCCTAATCGACCTCCAGCGGCTCTTCTCAGCGTCCTGTATGCTGTTAGACGACATCACAGGAGCAGACATTATTATTATCATCATCATCAACATTCACAACATGTACAGCTTTATAAACAAATGTTAATTCAGCCAAGACTAAACACACACAGAATCGATTCAGATCTAATCCTGACTTCAGACATGTCAGTGTTTCCGCTCTAACATCTAAGTTGTGTCGTGTTCATCCACATAACGCACTCGGAGTGTAAAACACATCGTGAGGGAAACATCAAGCCAGAATCGGATTAACCCCTTAATAAGTAAAAAAGCCAGTAAAAAGCCAATTATTATTATTATTGTTATTATTATTATTATTGTTGTTGTTGTATGCATTTGTTTTTATTAGCATTGTTGTTTATGTTATTTTTAATAATTTTTATTACAAAAAAAATTATTGTCCTGTTACATAAAATTGATATGTAACTGAATCAAATATTTCCTCCTTTTCTATATATTATTACTGGAAACAACACGCCAGAATGTAAAACTGTAATTACAGCATGTTCATCTCTGAGCGTGGAACTTTTTAATTATTCTATGTGCAAACACTCACTATTCTGCTCTTACAGGAAAGATAAACCCTACTTTCCTAAGATCAATAAAGTGTGAAACACATCCACAGTCAACGCATCACATGACTTTTATCCATCTGACTTTCCACATGACTGCTGAGGGAGGGACTTCTCATGTCATGTCAAGTCATTGTAACTATTTACAGCTGGTTCGGTACATGGTGACCCTGAAACCACGCTTCTCTAGGACCAGGGTGCTGCTTAAACCAACAGGAGAGACTGCACAGAAAGAGAATCAACTACAACACAGAGCCAAATAGTGTGTGTGTGCAGATCGGTTTACTCTGTGTGTGTGTGTGTTGGTCTCTATGGTAATTAGAAATTAGTAATCACCATTCACCTCCAGATATATTATCACAATACCTCACGGCCAATTAAATTAAATGTAGTGATTAATATTTTATTAATATTGCAACTTGATATTACATTTTCCCCTGATTTTATTACAATTTTAAACATTTTTTTAAGTTTTATGAGTAATTAAATGTAGCTCATTCCTTATAACATTAGTTTTCCCACTTAAAAACCAAGTGCAGCATTTAAACAATACAAAATAACTTCAAATACAAGAGTTTAACAATTAACTGAGCAGCGTGTATCTCTGTCCTCCACCATAATTATTACTTCTAAACAAATAATTCACTCCTACCACACAGGAGGAAAATGCGTGAATAGTTCAGAGAGCGCCACCTGTAGGATTATAAACAAACAGCAATGGTTTCCGCCTCAAAACTCGCTTTTATTAAATTCTTGAATAAAAGAGGTTTAAGACTAATTTGCTCACAAATTTTAGAGAAAAAGGCAGATCAGAGGCTTTTAAGGCGCGTCATTGTTGATAAAGTAACGTCATAAAAATGTGTTTCTTTTGCATCACTCAGAAGCTTCTGCACTCGGTTCGTAAGTCCCCGACTAATACATGTCTTATACACCATGCAATATACAATGTACAATGTAAAGCATACCAATCCACTTGGCTAATTCTAAGCAGTGCATCCGCACTTTCCCCACACTGCCATTATGTGGTCAAAAGCAGTAAACCACATGTAAGCCTTTTTAAACTTGCCTACCAAGTACTGCATCTCACACATTCGAAATGTAACAATGTTTACTGCACGTTTGAAAATACGCCATTTTGTCTCGCTGTTTTCCACTGTACTGCAGTGTGAACTTGAGGATTTTCCCGAAATTCTGACTTAAAAAACGAGCAATGCATCAATGTATCACGCATGTGCTTCTTGTTTTGACACAGAGCGTCACGTGATCACAACTGAGCCAATGTTTTCTCTCTCTCTTGCGCTGTGGAAGTGGATAATCGTCTCCCCTGCTGGGTCTTAGTGCGCGTCTCTTACTGGTATAATCAACATCCGTGCACGCATTTTCTCCCTCAGCCTGTCGTTATGTGTGTGCACACGCATAATTTGACACCGTGCCGGTTCACACACTCTCTCTCGCCTTTAGTAAGAGAGAGAGAGAGAGCAACAGACAGGCGCTGTGTGAACCGGCACGGTGTCAAATTACGCGTGCACACACATAACAGGCCGGAACAAACAAACTAACACACACACACACACACAGAGCACCTGCGCGGATAAAGGGAATCTTATCTGTCGGGATTTATTTTTACTTTTTTTCATTAGAAGGTTATAATCCATTTTCTCCCTCAGCCTGTCCTTAAGTGTGTGCATGCGCGTAATTTGACACCGTGCCGGTTCACACACACACTCTCTCTCTCTCTCTCACTCGCCTTTAGTGTGTGTGTGCGCGTTTGTGAACCGGCATGGTGTCAAATTACGCGCGCACACACATAACGACAAACACACACACACACACACACACACACACACACACACACACACACACACACACACACAGTGCCTGCGCGCATAAACGGAAACACTTATCTGTCGGGATTAATTTTTACTTTTTTTTTTTTTTTTTAAACGTAAAGTGCAGGTTAATTTGTTTTATTTTTACTTTATATTTTGTATTAATTATTTTGATGTATTTATTTTTTGGGGCTGTGAAACGAATAATTGAATTTTCCACTATTTCTTATTGGAAAATTAAATTTGGTTTACGAATGTTTTGGACTCGGAACGAGTTATGCTCTTAATCCGAGGTTCCACTATAAATGGGGAAAAATGTTGTTTTGCCTTTTTTTTAACCGATTTTGGAGTCAGTGTGGAGAAACGTGGATCACCACACAAAAGAATCACCATTCCTATCTGAATCGGTTTTATACTGGAAAGGGATAAAAGTTTTGTTTAAATGGATAAAACCATGTGATCACTGGTGTAGGAGGAATAAAGCACTCAAGGACATGGTGTTAAAGGGCAATAATCCATGTTAAGCTTCATCACACCTGATTGTTTTCCTACCACAGCACAACACACTAGTGATTTAATCATTATTAATGGTATGCAGCAGAGTGTGTACAGTCTCATGCATCCTGTTTTTTCTTCTTCTCACTTTTGTAACAGTTTGATGGTCGACAGTCACTCATATGTACTTTAATAAACAAGTTAATCTCACTTCCTCTTACTAACTTACTGTAAACACAGACTGTGTATGTGTGTGTATGTGTGTGTGTGAACCCTGACTCGGAGGTGTGTACACTGGTCTCACTGGTCTCATTCACTCACCTGTCAGCGTCTCCCTTCAGCAGAGGACTCCTTTCTTCTGGTTCCAGCAGAGACATGTTCACTCCAAAGTCTTTCACCAACAAACTCACTCTGACTCTCTCGACTTAGCGAGCTAGCTCACCAAATCATCCTCACAGCTCATTTTCGATAAGACAAACGTCGTCAAACGGTGACACAACACCGCCATTTTAGCTGTCGCACGCGGACCCTGTTGTGTTTGTGTTATAAATTAACACCGAGCAGTCTGAAGTACAACACTCTTATTGATTTAAAGCAGCTTCCGCATTGTGAGGAGCAGCAGCGTCAGGGTGAAAGGTCAAGGCCGCCATATTGGATCCTACGTCAGTGCGGCCGCCATATTGGAAAGGAACAAACCCGCTATTGAGACAACGGGAGTCTGTAGGGAGATGCTGGTGTGACCTGCTAAAATCAGATGTTTATTAAGTCTACATTAACATACATTTTTGTTTTACAGGTTTATACATATAAACTATACGTACACTTCAGATATTTAGATTGGGTTCAACTGCAACCTTTTAAAAAACAGTGATGTGTGGGTTAAATGTACAAACTTCGGCGTGGGTGGGTGTGGGGGGGGGGTTTGGGTAGTTGGGGGGGGGGGGGGGGGGTTGTGGTGTCCATAAATCTGGAAAACTCTGGATTTTATTTATTTAACTCTACTTTGCTCATTATTAAATATAACTATTATAATAATGCTATAACAAGTCACCTCACACACCAATTAGGCTTTTAATCATACAAATAGACTAAAATGTAATAAATACCCATTCATAAAGTATTTCTAAGTTTCATGTGTGATCAAATACATTTGTCATAAAATCCAAATGTCATAAAAGCTTTTTCCTGTGTACAGTGGAGCAGGGGGGCTGAGACTTAGGGCACGCAGCGGGTAGATTTTTAATAAGTATGTATTTAATAAGTATGTATATATGTATATACTTTAATAAGTATGTATTTAATAAGTATGTATAAGTAGTATAAGTATATGTATATACAGTATAAGTTCAGCTGGGGAAAAGTTTTCATAAGTCTGGATTAGACCTGAATTTTTTTTTTCCAATTTATTTCCCTCTACTGTACTCATTATTAAGTCTAACAATTATAACAATATTCTAAGTCACCTTACACACCAGTCATGCTTTTTAACTATACAAATAGACGAAATTATCAAGTTTCAACTAAAATGTAATTAATTCCTATTTATAAAAGTATTTCTACGTTTGTCTAATTAAATACATTTGTTACAAAAATCATTAATTAATTTATCTTCTATACGGCTATATTTGTCCTGGTGGGTCTTATTTTTAGGCTTGTTTGTGTTTATTTATTTGATTTGTTAATTGAAGTTTGTTTGTAAATACATTCTTTATTTAACTCTTTATTCATATTAAGTTAGTACAGAGCTTTAGTGTAATTATATATTTTCCATCCCTGTCTATTTATTAAGGCTAGTCTTTGTCACTGTATATACACTGTACCTTTAGAGGAATAAATTATTGTTTTTTTCCCTATATATTTAGATGATTTTATTTTGTGTTTAGGGCCGTAAGTTTAAAGTTTTCTATTTAATTTAGTTGTTTTGTATTTTACATTTTTAATTAGTTTGGTAATTTCTTTTCGGTATATTAATAAATTGCTCCTTTTTTTTTTTTTTGCCATGCACATTTGATGTCCTTTAGCCGTATGTTTTTTTTATCATATGTAAAGAGAGAGTGAGTTACTGATCAGAAGGTCGGTGGTTCGAGACCCAGCTCAGCCAGGTTGCTGTTGTCGGGCCTTGAGCAAGGCCCTTAACCCTGTCTGCTCCAGGGGTGCTGTATTATGGCTGACCTTTTACTGACCCCAGTCCTGCTGGGATACGTGAAGTAAAAATTTCACTGTGCAGTAATGTACATGTGAAAAATAAAGACTTAACGAATACTTCTTTTTTTTTCATGTAAAATAGTGGGTTTATTTTTTACCAAAAAATGCTAAATGTGTTAGTGGTTGTTGTTGTTTTTTTTTTTTTGCACTGTTATTCAGACTTTTTATGTTCTGTGTTCAATGTGTGATGGTTTTATTTGCACTATTAACCATCAAGCATTTTGATTCTGAGTCTGATTGTGGAGAGAATCAGCAGTTCAGTATATTCTGTACTGTACATATGTATTAACTCATAGTTCAAATCTCCTGTATTGTAGATAGATTGGATGTTTACATAAAGCTTTACATCTTCTATGCACATCACGTTGATACTGTACTTTATGCAGGAAGGCATTTTCAAATGTTTTCTAATATGTTTTGATTTATTTCTGTTGCAAAAGAAAAAAAAAGTTAGCCAAGCCAACTCAATCCACTTTCACTATTTAGAGAGAAGAAATAATCTAAAAATAAAAATAAAAAAAACAATGAAAAATGAATAGAAAGAGGAAACCTCTTTTCTATTGTTTATAAAAGAATAACAGAATAAAACATTTGGTTTAGACCACACCCACTTTAGAATATGGAGCAGAACACAGAATACACAGACACAGAGAACATGGTGTTACACTCTTACAGTGTGTAAGAGTGTGAGGTTTGTTGACTCCCTGGTTGGTCATGCAGGCTGCGTAGAATTCAACTTATAAAGGAGGAAGTTCAGAAATGTATATAAGACCCGAGGAAAAAAAACAAGTGTGTAACGGTTTACCATTTCACAGTTTTTTCTCGTGGTGGAAGTAAAAAAAATAGAAACTTTTCACTCCTCCCGGAAAGAGAGGTGTTACTGGTACTGTAAGTGAGAGAAAGGAATCCAGGGTACAAAATTTTTTTAAGTGTGGTTACAACTGAGGAGATTGTGTTTTTCTTTTAATATGTGGTATGTATTATGGGATAAAACTAATCACATGACAAAATAGAAGCTGCTACACAGAGTGATGGAGGTTCACCCAGGTACTCCAGAGCGTCCAGGTATACACCCGCTCACTCATACTGGATACACTCTTATTTCATTTTGAGAAAGTTCTTTGTTGTATAACACAAGCTGTTATGATTGCAGATAACGAACATAAGCTTGATAAAGGATCAGTTGGGAAGTGTATGCGCTTGGTTCTTCTCTTTATCACCGTCGTGCTGGTTAAAGGACTTTTAATCATAAGTGCCAACTTTGGTAAGTCTGATATAAAAGTACATCTAATCTTTTTTCTTATCTCTGAATGTAAAGTCTTGGCTCTCCTTGACGAAGACTGGTGCAGAGTCTGGAGTATTAACACTGGTGCAGTAAAAAAAAATGTTTAATTAAAATAATTAAAGCTGAATGTCTCCATATTTCTATTTATGACATTTATTGTAATTTTTTAACATATATTTTTTTTATCATTTTGGATTTGCAAATCTTTTTTTCATTAGACGAAGTAACAAAAAAAAAGGAAATTGTAAACAACTACACAGCCTTAAAGCAAAGCACAAAAAATAAACAAGCAATTTAATGATTTTGGATTAAACGACTTTATTACACTGTATGTCTTTTGAATTTTATTAAGATTTTTTTTAATTGTGATTTTTATTGCCGAATCTGAAATAAAGCATACTTTTATTTTGTAATTGCCTTGATCAATTGTTTTGGATTCTTGTCTCATTTTCAACTTGCTATTTAGTTTTTTATAAAACAGAGATATATTTGTTTTGCAAAGACTACGGGTTGTTCGTCCTTCTGTAGCTGCTCTTATACGATAGTGCGGTGTTTTTTCTTCCACTCTTTTCAGTATTGAGGGTAAACGTTGGAGAATCTGGAGACCTAAAGGTGAAGTCAGTTTGTGTGAGTGACGAGAGCACAGACAGCGAGAAGTTACAGCTTCAAGCAGAAATCCAGAGACTCACAGCGCTCCTACACAACTTCACTACAGGTGCAAAAATTCACTTTTATTATAATAATATAAAGCATACTGTGATATTTATCTTACCCAGAGTGAATATGCACTACGATACACAACAGAAAACAAAATATATCATATATAACATACAGTATCTGTGAAATATAGCAGGGGTGTTCAAGTCAAACCAGGACTTGTAATTAAATTTCTGGTGAATGAAGGCGTAAAAGTGATTGACATTTACAGAAGACCTACCGACAAGGACAGTACGGTGATGAGACTCTTGGGCACAACGGTGCACGGTGCAAACGTTTTAAATAAGTCCACATGTCTGTGCATAATCCCAATCCTGGCCGAGGTGGCTCGGAGCCCGCTGCAGTCGTTCCCTTCAACATTCAGAAAGTGGAACGCTTGAATGCCATTAAAGGAATCATTAAAGGAGTTCCTGGGAGGCCAGCGTTTTAGATGTAAAGCAGGTGGTCTGATCATGGCTTCAGCGTATTAAGAAAACTTTGATTTGATTGTACGTTGATTGTATCTAAGCACTAGTGAAACACTGGGATAAGTGCATTAGTGCATCAGGGGATTATATAGAGAAATAAAGAGAGTTTCTTTTTTTCTCATAACTGTGTTCTGTTATTTTGTGTAATCAAAAGTCCCAGTTTGACTTGAACACCCTTTGTATAATGAAATGTTGGTGGATACAACTGACACATTTCCCTGTATATGGGAAAAAACACAGTAATAAGAAATTCATTAAATATTTCCCAATATATTATTGATACACACTCAACTTTTTGTTATGAGGTATTTTTATTCTACCAATATTATTTGCACCCACACCATTAATATAAGATTAATCATTTTTAAATCCCCAGCCTAAGTTCCTAGGTTCACTATTTATTTGTTTGTTTGTTTTTTGCTTGTTTTGTTTGTTTGTTCCTAAATGATTATTTCCTCCCAGCTTCCCAGGACAGTAACAGTATCTTTCAGCAGGATGTGTTTCCAGTTCACCCTGACAGACCGTCTCCTTCGCTCACACCTCCTTAGATTAGTCTTTTCTTTTCTCTGGGCCATGCAGACCCTCGATGCCAGCTTTGCCCGAAGAGATGGCACTGGTTAAATGGTCACTGCTACTTCATCTCAGCTGGACTTGAAGAAGACCGCAAGTGGGCCGAGAGCGTGGAGCACTGCGCCGAGCAGAACGCCAGTCTGGCCATCATTCAGCAGGAAGCTGAGATGGTAAGAAGTGATCAACAGCAGGGGTAGCATTTGTGTGAGAAATCAGAAGAAACATCAAAGTGTGAGATGAAAGGAGGATTCGTTAGTTAGGATTCTTCAGTTAGAATTGAGTTAGTTAAGATTTAGTTAGTTTCTATTATGAAATAAAAGTGTTCCTTGATTTCACAGGAGTTTCTCCTGAGTCAGTTGAGCAGGTTTTCAGAGACGCCGTTCCTCTGGCTCGGCCTCACTGACGCACAGGTGGAAGGTGTGTGGGTGTGGCAGGATGGAACTCTGCTACAAAACCACAGGTTGTAAGTATCATCTAATTAGAAATGTATCACTTTCTTGAAGGTGTGATCTATGTCTTATTAAGTCTAAAGCAACACCCTTATATGGGTTTATACCACAACACAACTGTGAATAAATCACAGATTTATGTTGACGCTCTTGTTTTAATACAATATAATTTAATTATATTTACAAAACCCACACAGCGACAGATGATCAACATCATCTCAGGAGAACAATAAACAGATTTAAAAGAAATTGTAATTTAGCAGAGATAATTAACACTCATGGAAGGAGTCTCCAATGTCAGTGCTTTGTAAACAGAAAGTTTTCTGTAACATGAACGGTATATTAAGAGTGAGGAAAAAGAGATGCTTGTGAGGAAACACATTTATTGCTAAACAGGAATCAATTTCTACGACTATACACATGCAACGTTTTAAAGAAAAGACATTACATAGGTAAATATAAAAGGTAAATATATTTTATTTTTATAAAAATAATAATAATAATAACAATAATAATAATAATAATAATACTTTTTTGCTAAACATCAATATTGGCTCTTCCAAATGGTTGAGATGTCAGTTCATGGTATAACTATCAATACATTAAAAAAAAACAAACAAACAAAAAAAACATGGATACTAGAACATTGTTTTTCTCATGGTAAGTGATGTACTAATTGAAAAGGCATACACCGATTGGTATAACATCAATATCACTGGCCAGTTAACTGAACAACACTGTGTACACTGTGAATTGATCACCAACCATGTACCAGTAAACAGGTGACAGGATGGTGGACACTCAAGATTCACCCATGGCCTCTAGGACCGAAAGCCAATTACAGAAAAAACTTTATGATAGAAAGACCAGAACAACCAGTGCACCACATCTTACCACATACTGGTCCCAGGAGGCAAAAGCCCAAAGCTACTGGCCCCGTCTACAAACTCCCCAGATCAACATCCCATTGAGCAAGCAAGCAAAACACAAGTCCAATCCATAATGATCCATTGCCAACAACCCGGTGCCATACTACACAGCACAGAGAGCCACGCCCTGTAAGGTCAGAGCTTCCCCAGCAAAAGTGAAAGCCACAACCAAGACGGTTTTATAATGGGTGGTCGATGTACTATTTAAAGATTTAGTGACATCTAGTGATTTTTTTATTTATTTTTATGATAGCTTACCTCAACCGAATAGTAGAGATGCCTCAATCAGGTTACGTTTAACACAGTTTTTCACAAAGATATAGTTGAGCTGAATGTCAAAGGATTAAAAACATGATCTTTTGTTCAGTATTAAGTAAAAATTAAAGAAGGCACATTGGCGGGGTAAAGGAGAGGAAAAGTCGTTAGATAATCCTGTATAGGAGAAAACAAATTTGTGAATTATTTTGAATTACTTTCCTATAACAGGAAGGCTTGTATTGGCTTATTTCTTATATAAACTAGTCTGTATTATTCTTTACATATGCTTAATGTGTGTGTGTGTGTGTGTGTGTGTGTGTGTGTGTGATTGTTTAGCATAAAGATGCAGTGGGACTCTGATCATAGAGACTGTGCGGATCTGAGAGGTGACGGAAGTGTGTTCGCGTCTGACTGCGAGTCCTACGGGCCCTGGCTGTGTGAGAAACCCATGGAGCCAGCAGGGATTTAAGTTGTATTAAAAAGCTCCAAAAGTATTGGCGCCCTTCATCAAAATAAATATATATGGCATTTCATAATTAATATTACCTGTACAGCACTGATGATCAATGTTGGAGACTCGGTTTGTCTTGGATTCCAATGCTTCTGCTTTTCATTCGTATCCAGAGGATGAGTTTGTCATGATGAATATCATGTCCCAGAATTGTTTCTCGGTTGATTTAGTTGCATGTCTCAGCTTAATATCTTTTTTCAAAGTTCCAAATTTTGCCAATGATTACCTTCCTGATACATGCAACAAGCATTTTGGGGGGTAAAACATCCTGCTTCAGATCCCAAAGCCTCAGTAATCCAGAGTCATGTTTCCCAGTACGCTGGTCAGCTTTTCCTCATGCGCATTCGCCCTCTTCACCAAACATAATCACCTAAACCTTTGGCCTTTTTTCCCCACCCATATGATCCGATCTGTAGTTCCACTGAGACACGGTGAAGATGAAGGAGCTCCATTTTGCGTCTTGCTATCAAGACGGACTTGTCGAGTGAAGGGTGCCAATAATTCTGGAGTTGGTTGTAGGCATGAGGCTGTTTTGATATATTAATCATGATATTGTTGCTTAGTGAGCGATTAGACCGGTTTTCACCTCCACTGACTGTAAATAATGTGTCTTAGTATCTACATGAGGTCTTCCCTCTCCCTCTCTCTTTCTTTTCCAGTATTAGTCAGGATAAATCAATGAACCTGAATCATAAATACAGAATTGTTGAGATGAAAGTATGAAATCAGTTTTGAAATCTAAAGGTTAGTTTTATCTCTACATCCATTTTAAAAGATGTGAAGAGGTTTTCTCTTTTTTTGTCTTTCTTAAAAAAAGTAATTTTATTAAATTTCTGTAGTCTGAATGCCGTCTTTACATGTATATATATATATATATATATATATATATATATATAATTATAAACCTTATTCTGACTTCATTAAACAAAAAAAAGACAAAATACAGTATATTTACACTACAAATTAAACACTACTATTATTATTAATAAAGCAAACAGATTTCTAATAAAACTCCATGCATTACTATCATTTCTCTCCTGCTTCCACCATATGAAAAAAATATGCTTTTAAGAAATATTTTATAAAGATATAATATCTACATTCTGGTTCAGTAATGTTCATTTTAACACATGAAGGCGGAATAATTACAAAATAAAGTGCAGTTTAGCAGCAATCACGGTAATAATTGAACATCGATAAAAGAAAGTCAGAGCATATACTACATGCATACACACACATACTGTACATACAGTACATACAATATTTTCAGAAAAACTGGCACCATAAATATATTAAATAATGCTACTATGTGGAAATGTTTCCTGAATTAGGCGCAGGCCGAAGAAAGTGTTCAATGTCATGTAGAACGACAATAATTTATAGATCGCTGTTGTTTTCGGGACAGGACAACGTCATGACAGTCCTCCCGTCCAGCGGGGCGAAGAGAGGGTAGAGCTTCCCGCGAAAATGCCCCGTGAAAGTGAAGATGTTTGATTTGTTCTCCACGTTGTAGAAGGAGATCTGGCCCTCCTCGTAGTCGATGTATATTCCTATTTTCTTGGGCACCAGGGTGAGAGGCAGCGGCGTCTCGGGGTCCGTGCAGGCGTAGAACTGTCGCGTGCTCCTCCACAGCGTCCAGTAACCCTTGGAAGGCTTCATGGGGAACCGGCCGTGCCTTTTGGAGGACGCTCCGGTGACTCCGACTCTCCAGTATCCGTTGTTGGCTAGATCCACTTCCCAGTAGCTGCGTCCTTTCGTGTAGCCCGTCCAGCCGAGGACGCACGGCCAGTTGTCGAAGCGCTGAGGGCTGTACGGCAGGTCAACTTCCTCCGAACCCTCCTGAACCTTCTTCTGATCCTCGGAGATCAGCAGCCAGGGGTGGGCTGTCAACGGGTCGAGGGTGACATCGACTAGGGCAGGAAGAGAGGAGAGTGGAAGAGGGTCAGTATCCAGTCAAGAATGAATCAGTCATTTTATTTTAAGAAATCGTCATTTATGACGTACCTGATGCGCTGGTGATCCAGTTCCACACTAGAGAATATGAAACACAATATATTACTCAGATGAATGCACACACACACACACACACACACACGCAATTACATTGTTGAGAAACGATCTACAATATCTGGTGCTGTACATGAAAACTTACCAGAGTTAGGGATGTACTGCTGTGTTCCTATTTCACACACACACACATATAAAGAGAAACAAGTCACAAAGGCTAAAGCAACTTTACTTTTAACTACCCTTTATTATATATATAAATATATATACAGTGGTGTGAAAAACTATTTCCCCCCTTCCTGATTTCTTATTCTTTTGCATGTTTGTCACACAAAATGTTTCTGATCATCAAACACATTTAACTATTAGTCAAAGATAACACAAGTAAACACAAAATGCAGTTTTTAAATGATGGTTTTTATTATTTAGGGAGAAAAAAAATCCAAACCTACATGGCCCTGTGTGAAAAAGTAATTGCCCCCTGAACCTAATAACCGGTTGGGCCACCCTTAGCAGCAATAACTGCAATCAAGCGTTTGCGATAACTTGCAACGAGTCTTTTACAGCGCTCTGGAGGAATTTTGGCCCACTCATCTTTGCAGAATTGTTGTAATTCAGCTTTATTTGAGGGTTTTCTAGCATGAACCGCCTTTTTAAGGTCATGCCACAACATCTCAATAGGATTCAGGTCAGGACTTTGACTAGGCCACTCCAAAGTCTTTATTTTGTTTTTCTTCAGCCATTCAGAGGTGGATTTGCTGGTGTGTTTTGGGTCATTGTCCTGCTGCAGCACCTAAGATCGCTTCAGCTTGAGTTAACGAACAGATAGCCGAACATTCTCCTTCAGGATTTTTTGGTAGACAGTAGAATTCATGGTTCCACCTATCACAGCAAGCCTTCCAGGTCCTGAAGCAGCAAAACAACCCCAGACCATCACACTACCACCACCATATTTTACTGTTGGTATGATGTTCTTTTTCTGAAATGCTGTGTTACTTTTACGCCAGATGTAACAGGACACGCACCTTCCAAAAAGTTCAACTTTTGTCTCGTCGGTCCACAAGGTATTTTCCCAAAAGTCTTGGCAATCAATGAGATGTTCTTTTAGCAAAATTGAGACGAGCCATAATGTTCTTTTTGCTTAAAAGTAGTTTGTGCCTTGGAAATCTGCCATGCAGGCCGTTTTTGCCCAGTCTCTTTCTTATGGTGGAGTCGTGAACACTGACCTTAATTGAGGCAAGTGAGGCCTGCAGTTCTTTAGATGTTGTCCTGGGGTCTTTTGTGGTCTCTCGGATGAGTTGTCTCTGCACTCTTGGGGTAATTTTGGTCGGCCGGCCACTCCTGGGAAGGTTCACCACTGTTCCATGTTTTTGCCATTTGTGGATAATGGCTCTCACTGTGGTTCGCTGGAGTCCCAAAGCTTTAGAAATGGCTTTATAACCTTTATCAGACTGATAGATCTCAATTACTTTTGTTCTCATTTGTTCCTGAATTTCTTTGGATCTTGGCATGATGTCTAGCTTTTGAGGTGCTTTTGGTCTACTTCTCTGTGTCAGGTAGCTCCTATTTAAGTGATTTCTTGATTGAAACAGGTGTGGCAGTAATCAGGTGTGATAAACCGAAGTTAAGTTATTTTTTAACAAGGGGGGTAATCACTTTTTCACACAGGGCCATGTAGGTTTGGATATTTTTTCTCCCTAAATAATAAAAACCATCATTTAAAAACTGCATTTTGTGTTCAATTATGATATCTTTGACTAATAGTTAAATGTGTTTGATGGTCAGAAACATTTAAGTGTGACAAACATGCAAAAGAATAAGAAATCAGGAAGGGGGCAAATAGTTTTTCACACCACTGTATATATATACAGTATTAGTGCTGATTTTATTTATTTTGTTTATAAATTTATTTTGTTAAAATGCAAATTATTCATATTTCTTTAGAATATTTTTCTTTAGAAAAATTGTTGCTTGAATTAAAGCATTCAGTACAAAATAAAGATTCCACCCCCTACAAAAAAAAGTCTGTAGTGTCCGTAACCATGTAAATTTCATGTTGCAATATCCTAAACATCTAGCATTTTAAAATAATACACTTGTTCAGATTTATTTCTTGTGTCATGTGAAATCTTAATTGTAAAGAAAAGTTTCATCTAAATGACAATTAAGATCATTGAAACATTTGAATTCCAAAAACATA
Source organism: Clarias gariepinus (assembly GCF_024256425.1). Taxonomy (NCBI): domain Eukaryota; kingdom Metazoa; phylum Chordata; class Actinopteri; order Siluriformes; family Clariidae; genus Clarias; species Clarias gariepinus. The sequence continues at coordinate 29,006,347 of NC_071113.1, read as the reverse complement.
TGGACATAAAAGGGCATGGAACTGTATTTAGTGAATATGTTTCTTTTTATCCCATATAAATATAAATTCGTATGCATATTCATAATTCTAAATTTAATTCAAATTTGAATTCAAATTTTAGAAATTTTCTCATTTTCAAATTCTAATTTACAAAAAAACAAAACAAAACAAAGCATGGGTCGGGAAATTAGAAGCATTAAGTTAGGGTTAGGTAAAATACTGTTATATGATCCTATCTGAAAATTCATTTTTTTCACCTAGTTGAAGCACTTTTGAGCACCGATACCGTGCTCTGACTGATAGTTAACCTGAGCATGTTCTCACCTGCCTCCCAGGAGCGCTGCTTAGCCGAGAGCCACAGCTGAGAAACCACGTCCTGCATTAATGCAACAACACAAAAAGAAACTATAAGATTTTTCCACCCATCTCAAACCTGCATGATTAGCACGATTACTAGAGAGTATACTGTATAATTGCGTGTCTTATCATATATCACACATGCACAAAGGTTATCTGCTTGGTCTCTGCTTCAGGAGACTCAGGGCTGAACTTCAACCAGCGTTTCCTGGTAATCTGGACTAAACTGATCCTGCTCTTATCATGCATAACCTCAATAAACTGAAAAACATCCATGTCATTAAATAAATCTATAACTTAGCTTCAGCCTGCACACACAGCTATTCATGTTATTCTTATTAATTATTTCCTACATCAAAAAAAAATCACTAAATTAATTTTTGTTTATTTACATTTTTATTTTATTAAACAATTTTACTGAAATTATTACATGTTACTGCTATGATTTGTGATTTATGATTTTATCTTAAAAAGCAAACTTTTTTAAATAAGATAACCATTTGGGGTTTTTGTTCATGATTAATATTTTGATACACACGTGATACATGTTAGCAAGTGTAAAGAGAATCTTAAATATAAGAAAATGGTTTAGTCTATTTTTTTGTTTTTATAGATCAATCTAACTCAAATATGCTTCAAATGCTTTTTATACATGTTAAAGTTTTTATTCTATTGGCAGATCATTTTAATTTATTCTAAGGAAATAAAAAGCTTGAAATGTGCAAAAAAGCTTAGAAATATGTTTAATTTTTTTTGCTTGTTTATTGTAATTTTAGAGTCTTATGGTAGGATTTATGGAAGGAACTCGACTATGTTCACTGCTAAGGCAATGTTTTGTTTTGTTTAGGTTTTGCAGTAACTCTCATTTTTTGCCACAGGGTGCACAAACTTTTGCACTGGTATATCAGTTGTTATATAAAACCCTTCTGTGCTTGTTCTGTGTATCTGAGGGTATATAAAGGCGAGTCCACGGGTGATCTGACCTTGCTGTCGTCCTTCAGTAAGGACCAGGTGATGAACTCGAGCAGCGGCATCAAAGTACCCAGCCTCTTCTTCTTCAGCCCGAGCAGACGAAGCATCTGCGTCAGCTCATCTCCCAGCATGCCACAGCTCTGAGTGGGAACAAAAGTCAGCCATAAACACTGGGGATATTTGCCAGGTTCAAGTAATAACAGCTTCGTGATTGTGTTTTGTAAAGCTGCCAAGAGCGACTGAGTGGAGTTTAATCACTCTGCGTACAGGTGAAGGGTTCACTAAGGACGTCTTCAATCTCGCTCACCTCTGAGACACTCTGCAGCTCTTTGGCCCACTCCATCACCCTCTGCTGCACCACTTCTCCGTGTTCCTCCTCGTTCTTCTTCTGCTTCTCGTCCTCGCTGCACTTGAACCTCTCCTGCAGCCACGGGCTCTCTTTAGATACCTGAAGGACGTCGGGACGAGGTTTCATTAGCAGTAACATCACAACAAAATGGTTTGGGTTTAAGATTATTTTGGACTTTATGCACTAATGATTGCATGAAAAACATGCAATGTCTTTCCAAGCCACAAGTCTACAGCATTGGTGCTGATTTTTATTTTTTTTATGTTATACATATAATACAGAAAATGTGTGGCCAAAGAAGCTACTTCTGAAGTTTATGCAACATGGAAGTGATTAATCTTGCTTCCAGAAAATTGCTAACATCAGCCGTGTTGATTTTATATGTGTTCAGTGTTTATTATACTGTCCCACTTCAAACAATGATTATTTAAAATGCAAATTATTCAAATTTATTTATTTATTTATGAGTATTGATACTTAAATTGGTGTAAGCTTCATGAGGCATGACTTCTAAAAAAAAAAAAACGTTACTTAAATTAAAGCATCCCTTGTAAAATTAGGTATTTTTTCCCACCAAAACATTTGTAGTGTCCGTAACCATGTCAAATTCATGATGCAATATCTTAATTTATATTGCTTTACATTTTAGAATAATACACTTTTTCAGGTTGATGTCTGAAATCATGTTTCATCTGAACGACAATAAAGATCATTGAAAGTCTTGAATTCTAAAAAGTTTTCTACACTTTTTTACAATTTACTGTAGGAGAGACACTTTTTAGCACCAATACCATGTACTGTACATTCATGCAGCCAGTCAGTTGAGTTGATGAATTTTTTTATCAAATAGGATAAGAAATCATTATTATTATCATTAAACATGCATAAATTGCAGTTGTAGTGTAATGAACTCAAACTGGATTTGATTAGTTCCCATCAAAATGCATCTGAACAAGGAGCTGGAAGTATTCACTCAAAACATCACTCAAACAAAGTACAAATCATAGAAAAGCAAATAAGACAGAATTAGAATTAACCCTGTGAAAATTTACAGACCTGACATAAATTATTAAACAAATGAATAAATAATAAAGAAGCTGCCTATCAGTGTGTGTGTGTGTGTGTGTGTGTGTGTGTTGCTCCACATCATTCCTGTTCATCAATAACACATTATGATATAATTATCTATTGTTTTTGTTTTTTTCACTCTGTCTCACCTTGTCGACGCTCTTGAGTTCATCGGCCCACTGCAGGATGAGTTTGCGGCTCTCCTCCAGGCTGCGCTCGGTCCGAGGGTCGTCGTGTCGAGACGACGCACCTGAAGCACCTTCCTCTTCGCCGTCGCTTTCTTTCTGCACTCACATAACACACGTATCTCTGCATTACTATATTGTTATTAATTCATTTTCCAAAAACACATAAAGTTAACATGACGTCATGCTCCACTCTCCCTTCATCCTCTTTCTCTCGTTCTCTTTATGCATGTCTTTCTCTCACTTTCTTTTCTCTAAAACATGACGATGTGCATGAAACCTGTACTGTAAACCTAAACTGATGTCCTCTTTCTTTTATCAGCATTCACAGCTTTAATACAAGCAGGTCATAAAGCAGGACTCAGAGTCCCAGGGAGACAGTTTATCAAGGTACAATAAACATCACCAAGTCTCCGATTGCACGCGAGCAATAAATTATAATCATAACGAACTTACTGCAAAATTAGTGCGTACAAAAAGCGTACAAATGACGCAGTCTGTCTCAGCTCGATCAGGATTTACAGTCGCACAAACTGCTAGTGGTGTTAGGCAAATTGAGCATATAAAAAATAAATATTAATATTAAAATTATTAAAAATAATACTAAACAAAATGATAATTATTTTGTAATAGTGCACACTTTAATAGAAAAATAATCAGCCCTAAAATAAAAAACAAAAAAAAACAAAAAAACATACCCCCAACTGTTTAATTTTTTCTTTTGACCAAAACAATTTTCCAATTATTACTATATAAATATATTAAACATATATATATATATATATTCAATTCAATTTACAAAAGGCAAACAATCCATGCTTTTTAAAATTAAAAGTCCCTACGAATGACATCATATAACCCTGTATTTGATTTATTACAGTATTAATAGACCAATATAGTCATAAACCGAAACCTTCAAAGTTATTAAGAATTTCCTTTATTTAAATAATTAACCTTATTATAATTATAAATAGATTATAAGCCAACATTACTGTAAATATAGAGTGTAAAAAAAGGGATAGAATGAAAAATGAAGATATTTATCATTTACGGCTACATTGAATTTGCCGTTGTTTTCTTCCATGGATTTTTCATTTATGGACGTTCATCAACCGTTCCTGCCCTTATAGTGTAACTGTCTCTTTTGCCTTTTTTTGACCTGGAAACTATGAACAATGCAAACGTTTGTACTTGGCTAGGTCATAGATTGTATAGAATATAATAAAGTTATGACTTAACCGCCTGATGAACCTTTATAAACACATAAAAATCCATCTTGTGTGTCACCAGTTCAAGCAGAGAAATAAGGAAGTGTGTGAGGGGGAAAACCTCAGTCCTGCATGATCAGCATAAACCTTTATGAATATTGCTTTACATCAGTCTCTGATTATGTATTGTATTTTAAGATTTCCTGGAATTATACTGACAATCTTATTCCCCAGGGTTTCTGTTTCTGTCTCACCTTACAGACTTGTGCCACTTGTAACTTCCAGTTGTTGAGAAAGCTGATGCACTCCTGCAGACTGCGGAGGTCTTTCAGGCTCTGCTGGTGGTGTCTTTGCTACAGGGGACGCAGACACGCATGTGAACGAGAAGCTGATAAATAATATTCAACAATTCTTGCAATATCTATAATTTTAGATGTATTAGAGCAATGTAAAGTCTTGCACATTTTAAAATATGACTTTTGTCTCCATCTATACATTATGTTTGGACCTGACTGGACCACGTGGTGCCTTGTCCAGTTCTTACAGAACCACTGCGGTACCTGAACAGCAGCGTCTCTACAGAAACACAACCCTCTTTGGGACTACTACAGAGCTCTACTACAGAGGACCACTGCCTGCAGATCTCTAGACCACTATAGTCCCGCTACAGAACCCTGTACGGAACCACATGCCTTGTGTAGAACCTTTAGGACTTCCTATGGAAATCCAGCCCCTGTGTAGTACCTTTCTGGATATCTATGTACCTTCTGTAGTGCTGTTTTAAAACCACGCATCCCCAGCATTAATACAAAGTACCTCTATGAGACCAGGTGAAGTTATTTTCCATATCAATTATGCCATAGTGCCAGTGCAGCACTTAAAGAAGTACCTTAATGGTTTCCTACAGAACCACACACCACCAGAAGTCCCCTAACCGACTCGTACAGGATTACAATCCGCCTGCTTTATTGCCTAACTAGGTGATAAACCTTCTGAAGTACTGTTTCAAATCTCTAGAGATGACAGTCCACCTGTGGGACGTTTAGAAACCACACTGATCACGGCGGACAGCTATGACACATGTAAGTGTCATTACAAAAACCCATGAAGCCATAATCTGGAGTACCCTTCTAGACATGGACCTCCATGCAGAACTGATTTAGAACTCCTACAAGACAACGTTTCCTCTACAGTTCCTTTGTAGCCTTCTCTAGATCAGAAACACGTCGCTTAAAGGAAACAGAGAGCAGGCTTTACCTGTGAGCGTGAAGAGGTGCTCTTGCCGCCCTTGAAATTGCTGCTGGGAGCTGAGCTGTGAACCTGCACTGTTTCTTCTGGAAGATTCCAGCGCACCGCTCCGATCGAGTGGCTCTGCGTCTCGACCTTGGCCACAGCATTCCCTTCGGCCACAGACAGAATCATTATTATTATTATTGTTATTATTATTATTATTATTATTACATGTATTATATCATGTATTATATCATGTATTATATACATGATTTTTAGCATTTTAAATACGCTGGACTTAATACACATATACACATCACATATAATATTATGTAAGACAGATGGAAATTAAAACTAAAGTACATACTTTGACTTTTAAGAATCCCCTTCATCTTGCGCAATGTTAGAAGCTCTGCTAAATTATTAAGCAAACAAACAAACAAACAAACAAAGTTAATTAATGAATAAATAGATAGATAGATAGATAGATAGATAGATAGATAGATAGATAGATAGATAGATAGATAAACAAATAAATAAATAAGTAAATAAGTAAATAAATAAATAGAGTTTAAATCCAAAACAAATCTACACATGATTCAATAATAAATTATACTTATTTAATATTAGTACTGAATAGAGTAGTTTCATTATAAATAAGATAATAGAACAACACTCCTTTGTTTATAATTTTTGTTTCCTTAAAAATAAATAAATAAATAAATAAATGGGAACCCCAGCAGGACTCACCTTCACTGCGTGATGAGGCTGGTGGATGTGGCAGGTAGAAGTGGCTGGACACAAAAGCGACTGATCTCTCTCGTCTCACGCTTTTGTCTCTTTAGCACCATGTGAACTTTGGACCTGCTGTAAAAACCTGGTTTAAACGGCCGAGAAAATCTCCTCCGCTCGTCTTATGCAATACCTTAGAATAGTCACAGGGCCGACCCAGAGTAACCTCTGCATTTACAGGAAAATCACGCACCCATTACTGTCACCTACAGTTTAGTTTCTTTAAAAAAAAAAAAAAGCTGTAAGCCAGCTTTAAATAGGTTTAGCACCAGTAAAACTGAGTTAAATTAAATACAATTATTAAACATTAGTAAGTATTATATTTAGAGAGCTGTAAGTTTTATATATTGCAGTGGCTGCTCCTAAACACATTTCTACCTGAGTTACATTACATCACCTATAACCTGTAAAACTTAAAACTCAATTATTTAGAATAGCTTTGGATATTTTACAATTTTATGTGTTTTGGTTTGTCTATTTCTTTGCTATCTTATTTTTCTAATGCTGTGAAGCACTTTTGTTCAACTTAGGTTTTGATTGATTAATTGTTTGAGTGCTTATGATATTAATAATATTATTATATAATACTGAATTATAAATAATTAATAGAGAAAAAATACTTTTTAAGATCACTTTTTTTTAAAATGTTTTTAAACATTGCCTCAGATGAATAAAGTCAAATTAAGTGAATATTTCTATATATATTTTTTTAATTTTCAAAATATGAAATAAATCATTTACAGATTAGACCTTGTCATTAAAAACATACACCAATAAGCCGTAACATTACAATACAAAACATTATGCCCAATATTCTGTGTGTAGGTTCTCTTGTGCCGCTGGGATAACTGTGTCCTCTCAGGGCGTGGCTCTGCAGGTCCTGCAGTGTGTGTGTGTGTGTGTGTGTGTGTGTGTGTGTGAGTGTGAGTGTATGTGTCATCCGGAATGCTGGCAGTGGATTGGGGTGGGGCCTCTATGAATCAGACTTGCTAGTTAAGTGTATCCATGGATGATCAATCAGCTTTAGTGCTCTGGGTGTTCCGGTGCCTTTCTATTGTGTGCAGCATTGAGTTTTCTTTGGGATCGGACCGGAGGGGCTCACACTGGGTCCCCGTAGCAATGGGTGAACCTTGGGTTCCCGCGATCCTGTCACTAGTTTACAGTGGGGTATACCTGATAATCAATTTTATTCACAGCACTTGTCAGTGGTTCTAATGCTTTGACTGAGCGTTCTACGCATGCGCAGCATGATTTTATCACTCTGTGTTAAGTCTACTTGCATGATATTGTCATTATGACTAATTTCCTTTATAAAACCAAGAGAAAAACTTTTCAAATTTTTTGAGAATTAGCATTGTTACAATTAACACCTGGTGAGGTTTTTAGCATCTTGGTACACACTTGAAGATATTTGAAGAAGAAGTCTGTTGAGCAGTTGAACCTTTTTTTTTAAAAAAATATTTACTTCTGTTTCTCATCTGACATGGATGCAAATCCAACCTCACTGATATTGTAAAAATAACTGTCTAAATAATCTTCTTCTCTGACGAGAAACAAATGTCATGTCTACATATCATGATACAAGGAAAACCTTTATCACATTATAATAATATACAGCAGATAACATTAACATCCCTTCTCCCCACCTTACTGTAAATGACTCTGATGGAAATGAGGAAGACCTCACATGTTGTCTGATCCAGAAAGCGATTTCTGGGGAAATGTTCGCAGGTAACAGATTAGGTAACACCAGCATGATCTTTGCTCTAGTTTCTGTCCCTTGATGACACATCTCCAAGAAATCTAAATAATCAAGAGGCTGGAATGATTTTTACTACACCATAGTTCTTCTTATCTGTCTTATTCATTTGTACGTATTAGGAGTAGGAGTATCCCCCCCCACACCCACCAACACACACACCTACACACATACACACACAAAACACAAGCTGAGGGAGAATCTGTAGGCCCTTATTACCTATATAATTTATATGGTTATATGTTTATAAATATAAAAATCTGTATAAATAATAATAATAATAATAATAATAATAAACATATGAATTCATATTTATTATATGATGTTACTAAAATCTCCATTAATATTATTATTATTATTTTTTTAAATAAATAAGTTTTAAGGGAAACATTTATATATATATATATATATATATATATATATATATATATATATATATATATATATATATATATAATCTATGAACATTATATAAAATAAAATATAAATAATATATAATATTTAACATATGATATTACTAATATCTACATTAATACAGACTTGGCATGTCATTGAGTCACTTATTGTCTATAGTGCTCATACTCTACAGGTTCTTGGAGCTTTTCCCAGGAGACTTTGGGCACATGGCAGGGACCCAATACATCGCAGGGCACGCAATCACGCACACACACACTCACACACACTACGGGGAATTTGGGAATGGCAATTAGCCTAATCTGCATGTCTTTAGACTGTGTGAGAACATAGAAGCTCTACAAACGGAGACCCGAGACGGAAATCGAACCCAGACCCTTAAGGTGCGAGGCCACAGTGATAACCACTACGCCACCGTGCGTGGCATATCAGATCTTATGAGACAACACCTGGCTGAAGGACTGCAGATTTTCAGCTTATTACACAGAACAGCTGTGTGTCTCACTCTGTCTCACTCTGTCTCACTCACCTGAAGAGCTGCGACAGAAATAATGATGTCACAAGATTGAACTTTGCATGCAAACGAAACTCCCACCCTTCTCAAAGACTCAAATGATTCACATCGTCCTGGTGTTTATTACACTGTAGGTTAGATGTTTCTCCACCACGACACTGTCGGATTCTGGACTCTGATTGGTCAGAAGGTGTTGATGAATTTTCTATAACAGCAGGTCTGACTGTAGTGCGGCTCCAAATCACAGAATTGTACGAAATTAATACACTTGTTCTGATACCTTATCATTCCGATGTAAGCGACTTAATCTGAAACCTAATAATAAACATATTAGTAATGGAGCAAGATAAATGTATAATTGTTGATATGGTAAAATAAGAAAGGCTGTCATTTTTTACCCCATTTTAAATCCATGTGTTGGTTTAAGGGACAACAAATACCAACACTGCACTTATTTGATGATTTTTTTTTTTATATTATACATATAATACAGAAAGTGTGTGGTCAAAGAAGCTATTTCTGAAGTTTATGCAACATGGAAGTGATCGATCTCACGTCCTTTAAAATTTCAAGTTGCTTCAGCCGTTTTGGAGAGATGATTTTATATGTTGTCCCAAAAATGCTTATACTGTCTCACTTCATATAATAATCATTAAAAATGTAAATTATTTATATTTATATTTATATTAATACTAAAATTGGTGTTAGCTCCTAAAAGCATATGACCTGTAAAAGGTATTGCTTGAATTAAAGCATTCCATGCAAAACAAAACAAAAAATTTTACAAAAAAATCTGTAGCGTCCGTCAAACTCATGTTGCAATATTTTAACAATTTTGCGTTTTAGAATAATACACTTTTTCAGGTTTATGTCTTTTCATTTTAAATCTAAATTTATCAAGTTTCATCTTGAAGGGCATGAAATTGTTTTTAGCAAATTGTTTTTTTTATCTGATAAAAATATAAATTCTAAAAATAAATAATAATAAGTATGAAAAATGACATCATATGACCTTATTTGAAAATTCACTTTTTCACCGAGGTGAGACACTTTAGCACCAATACCATGTTTTGGCCGTTCTATATATTAACATTTCACATAAGGACTTACAGGAAAAGTCAAAACATAAACATAAAAAAAACAATATGTGTTGATATGTTGATTTTTTAAAGTAGAAATATTACAAATATTACAAAAGCTTGATGGTGTAACTCAGAAAGACTGGAAAATACTTTAAATGTTGATGCAAAAGAGGGCATAATGAGACACAGGTGAGAGTGATTAGTGAGACAGGGGACGTTCTGAGGCTGATGGACAAGTTGTTTTTATTTATTGTGCAATTTTAAGGATTTCAAACAGATAAAGCAGTCAACAAGATGTGTTGATCCTGAATATACCGGACAAGCCCGAGTCTACCTTGAACCTCCAGCCGTGCAGCCGGTCACCTCGTAATCTCATGATAAACAACTTTATCATCAGGGCTGTACATCTCCACGGAGAGGTTTTCCCTCGGCCACAGTTATCACAGATACAGTGCAGTATATGACTGTTTACATGAGCTCATATAAATCTCACGTTAAACCCTGACGCCTGCCTTATCCGTTAGATAACCAGCTCACGGATACACCCGCTGCTCCGTATCGCTCCGGAGAGAAAAACTAATCAAAAAGGCAATAACGACCATGAAGGTTTGAGTTTTTATTGCTTTGCTGCCAATTTAGCAGAGTAAACAGAGTATTAACAAACAAAATGTATACAAAAAAAAAAAATTCTGTAAATCTTTGTTTAACATCAAATTGGCCTGAATGACTGGCAGTTTGTTTTATTTATGAGAAAAAAAAATTGCAAAAGTAAAAAAAAAAAAAAAAAGGGGAAAAAAAGTAACTCTTCTCCAGACTAGACGTCCACTAAACATAGAGACACGTTCAATAATTTTTTTAAAAGATATTTCTATTATATCTCTGTAAATCTGTAAGTAAAAATGCTAACTTTTATTTAGTTGTTTACTTTTTTTTTTCCAGTTACAAAATACTGTCCGAGTCACTGTGACATTAGGTTTATTTTCAGTACCCTTAAGTGAACGGAATCATTCTGTACATCTTAATTCCAGTTTTGGAAGAACTGCTTGAAGATGACGTTCTCGCGGCCCTGCGGTATGATCTCCACCTGTAGGAAATAAAGATGAAAGTTTATTAAAGGTCATTTGCGTTCCAGCATTGATCGCATCAGAAACTTACAACCACATAATTTTTACAATCATAAAAACTTTATCGGTCAGAGTTTTCAGTAGGAGACACATTGCTTGTACTAGGGGACACTTTTCTTGTTCTTCTTCTTCTTCTAATAATCATAAAAGCTTGAAAAACATCATAAGGACCTATGTACACCAGAATTCTGTTAAATTGTAGATTCTCATTGGACAAAATTGAAACTGATTAAATTTCTTTAGCCTATATATTGATAACAGATAAATTCTATACGTAAGGTGTTAGTTTGAACATGTTGAAGTTTCTCTAGTAGCGCTTTAAGCAGGAATGCATACAACAGATTCTGAACAAAAATGGATTTAAACTTTATTATTATTTTTAATTATAATTATTGTACAGTAATTATCGTGGCAACATGGTGCCATAGTGGTTAGCACTTTGGCTTTGCGTGTCAAGGGTCAAGGGTTCGAGTCCTGCAATTATAGTGAGTGTAAGTGTTGATATGCTAAAGTTTATACGCATTTATTTAACATTTATGGACGGAGTCTTCAGGGCTTCGACGGAAAGCTGTGACTTTTCAGACTTCTTCAGGACTTGACGGAGGAGTTTATGGATCTATGGATCTTTCAAACCTGACAAGCTGCATATGATTAACTTTCTATTGGTGAAAGAACAAATGTTTACACTTTTTGTAAGTGAGAACAGGAACATTAAATGGATAAAACATACAACGTCCTGTACGGTGGGTCATTTACAAGTAAACATAGCTGTAATAATTGTTGTGGTGTAAGAGCAATGAAACATTACAGAACATGAAGTTATGAGAAGTTCAGGGTGTTAATAATAAATCTGCTTCGTTACAACATGGTGCGGTTGATTGTTTTTCTCTTAACCGCACAACATGGCGTGTTTTTTGGATTACTTATCAGACTTTGCACCAAAAAATTTCTTGAATTTATTAAGTGACATTCATGCTTTTTATTAAAAAAGAGAAAAATGTATGTTGTTATACATAATAAATGAATTATTTCATTATATTTTTTCAAAGAGGAGATCTCTGTATGCAGTGAGAGAGGACATGAAGTTAGTTGGTGTGAAAGCAGAAAGGGAAGAGCCGAAAGACAGAAGAAGAAGATTTATCTGTTAACAACAAATTTCACAATCACGTTAACCCTGTTGATCATCTACACAAAGCCTGGTTATCTTAGGATCCTAGTTATCTGGATTTTATCTACAGCCCCCTAATAAAAATAATAAATAAATAAATAAATAAATAAATAAAAAGAGACAACAACCAGTCCTGGCTATGACTTTAACAAACCTGTGTTTTCATCTTGGGGTAGTTCATCTTCTGTATAAAATCATCTGCGACCTTCAGAGCAGCTTTTTTCTCTTCCGCGTTAGCACCACTGCCTGTAGGAAAGGGGGGTGGGGGGGGGGCGGTTAATGTAATCGAGGTATTTGAGATAAGCATTAATCTTAAACGACGTCAACAACCACGATAAACTCGTGTGACGTGAAACAGCAAATCGTTACAGTTGTCTCGGGAGAGACAAGAAGAGGTTTGGATCAGATCTACACTGAATAAGATAAATAAGATAAGAGAAGATAGTAAAAGGCTTGGGTTTGCTCCTGCAGTGTAGCATTGTGTAAAAAGTCTGATAAGCAGCACATAAAAGGTAAAGTGGTTTCAGATGTTTCCTATCAAGGTGTCGCCTCAACTTGGCAAAGTGTTAATCTCAATGCCTTTCCTAATGCAACCCTCACACTCTATCCAGGCTATGCATTGGTTCTGAGTCCAGTGGCTCCGCCAAAGCCGCATAGCAATGAAAACAACAATCACAGAACAACGGACAACATTATGTCATCCACTGTGAGCGAAACGGATAATTTCTTTATATACCTCGGCTTACGAATTTAATCTATTCCGGAGGTGAGTTCTTAAGGTGAAATGTTGTCTTGTGAAACACATTGTCCCATAGGAAATAATGTAAATTCAGACAATCTGTTCCAGCCACCCAGAAATTACCAATTTCCAACACTATAATCATTTTTTTTTTGCATATAAAAACAATCAAAACTTTCCAAAAAAAGACATGTAAATGAAGTAAAATATGAACGAAATAAGACATTAAACCTCACCTAACCTTACTTTATGATTCCTCTTGGCACTTTAAAAAACAAACTGAAAGCGGCTCCCTTTTCTCCTTGCTAACATTCTGAGAACCCACGGTTCAACTGTACAACACGTCTTCATGTTCGTATGCCGAGGTACCACTGTGTACGTATACTGTATATAACGTTTTATTGGGGCTTGGGACCATCACTGGATCCAGTGACACCAACCACTAAGCTTGAAAGTGACTTTTAAATTTTAAGCTTCTAGACATTTCCTAAAGCAATCGTGCACATTTTGTAAATACAAGGATTTGTGCATAATTTCTCAAACAACATGAAAATTCTTATTGTTTCATTGGGACAAAATCACTAAAAGGAATTGTACATCATTCTTCCTTATAATGCTCTCTCAGTTTGTCAGAAACTCGTCATGTTTTAGCTTGTGGTCTTTCTGAATCACAAAATTAGTCTATTCTCGTATAGACGAAACCTTTAGACACATGTGCTGATTTATTTTTCGCTACCCTGGAAGTGATGCAGCTCCAAATCGCAGGTTTATATTGTTATAAATGTTATAATATGTAATTGTTGCTATAGTAACAGCTCGTTCTGCGGAGGCTGCACATAAACAGATGTGATGAAGTTTTCTGTAGGGTTTATAGAACATTTCAGGGAAGGAGTCTCCAGTGTCGGTTTGGTAAAGCCGTAATTTAATTCAATAAAGTTTATCAGCATCTTTAGGACGGAGGAGTTTATGTGTTGTGCTTTTGTTCTGACTAGCATGACAAGTGTTTTCCTCAACTCATTAATAAATGAAAAATAGCTCTGGTATAAGGAGAATAAACCTGATATATGAGATATATAACCCGAGATATGCTGTTATAGAAAATTAATTAAACTTTGGCTGATCACAGTGACGCTCTTGCATTACATCTCCCTGATATTAATTCGTTTCCTATAACGACATGATACAGCCAGAGTGTTTCACTTTATACTTAACGTTTTCAGTGTGTTAAGCCTTCTCACCTTTCCAGACAAAGATCTTGCCGTTGGCTCCGTTGTCCAAGATGAAGCAGTCGTCACGTACGAGCAGGTCCTTGGCAAACGGACTCTTTTCAGAGACTTTGGTCAGCTTCATCGATCCTGTCGCATCTGACACCTACGACATCAATTGCATCAGGATTTAATTTCTGGTGAAATGTGGTGATTTTAAACCGCGGCACTTTAATGAAGACTTGATCAAGTACCTTGTATAGAGAAGCCGTGTTCGATGCGTCTGCCTTGCTGTCATCTTCGGGACTGCTCTCTTTAAGCACCGGCATCGGACCAAGAACCTGTTCATCACACAGGGAGGAAATGTAACGTGAGCATTTAAATATCTCTTATATTATATCTTTAGTGCAGTTTTGTTGTTAAAATTTCATGTTTTTAGGGGAAATCACAAAGATCAGGCGTGATCCAGAGATTACAAAAGGTTTTCTGCATTTCTAAATCAGAACAAGGAGGAGGATCTACTCACCTGTCAATCATGTTCTCTTTTTCAGTTTAAAGCTGCACCTTTTATTATTATTATTATTATTATTATTATTATTATTATTATAATATTCTTCTGCCCTTACAACATATTTTGCTTTTTGTTTGTGTGACTAACTTTAGAAGAAACTTAAATAGATGAGGGAGTCATTTCCAGTCTCAAAGCAGCTCGTTTCACATCAACAAAACAGTTCTGAGAGTAAAAACTTCCTTTATTTCTCTATATAATCCCCTGATACACTAATGCACTTATCCCAGTGTTTTACTGGTGCCTGGACACCATCAAAGTTTTCTTAGTTCACCGTCATGATTGGACTGTCTGTTTGACTCACATCTGGACCCCGGCCTCCCAGGAACTCCCTTAATGACTTTTCCCAACATGTGGTCAGTAAGACTTTTAAACCTTTATTAACCAGAAATGTTTTACATTTAGACACTTTAAAGTAGTCAAGTGTAAATATTCTGTTTTTTTTTTTAATACAGCACAAAAAATTATTTTTTTGTGGCTTAATAAAGACACACACCCAAGTTTTTTCATGAAGGTTCCTCAATCATGTGCATTTCACAGTAGCATTAAACACTGTATATCCAAACTAAAGTGAGAAAAGTTATTATGAGAATTATTGTTAATAACCTAACACTGCAGAACACCATGTCCTAAACCCCGGGTCACATCCAGGGCATCGCTTATGATTCTCACCTTCAGCATCTCGGGTGTCTCCTCTCCCTCGTTGACTTTAGTGATCTGCGCTTTGCCGTGTCTCTCTGTGTCTCTGATGAGAGCGGCGATCTCCTGCACCTTCTGCTTCTCAAATATATTGGCTTGAGAGCCGACCCACGACACGATCATCTGGACACGGACACACACACACACACACACACACACACACAATGTATCAGCTAGGAGATCTCTCTGTGTATCTATTCATCTTTTCATCTGTCCATTCATCCATCCATACATACTTCTCCCAGGTCGAGGATGAAGCAGTCTCCTTTATTAAAGCTGGACCAGTTCAGCTCCACCTCCTTGGCCCTGATGTTCTTCTTCCCTTTAATGTGATACAACCTCTGAACAGGACCAGCACTAGATGTCTGTTTCCTAAAAGCTGACTCTACTCCTCCTTCCTGAGAGAGAGAGAGAGAGAGAGAGAGAGAGAGAGAGAGTATAAATATATATATATATACACACACACACACACACACACACACACACACATTACAGTACATACATACATACACATACACACACACACACATATTTATATACAGTAAAACCTTGGATTACGAGCATAGTTCGTTCCGGAAGCGGGCTCGTATTTTAAAACACTCCTAAACCAAATTTAATTTTCCCATAAGAAATAATGGAAACTCAAATTATTTGTTTCACAGCACCAAAAAATAAATAAACACAAAATATAAAGTAAAAAATAAAACAAATTTAACTGAACTTTACTTTAAAAAAAGTAAAAAGAAATCCCGACAGATAAGTGTTTCGCTGTGTGTGTGTGTGTGTGTGTGTGCGAAGCCCCTCCCATCCCAAGAGAGAGTGTATAAACAAGCTCGGTGTCAACTTACGCGCGCGCACACATAAGAGAGGCTGAGGGAGAAAATGGATTTTTAACCTTCTAATGAGACTTTATTACACAGTAAACCTTTCTTATTTGAATTTCACATAAACACACATTAACGGAAAGACTGTTTTGTCTGAAAAGTTAGCAAGGTACATCGCTAATGACACTCGTGTGAGCACATACTAACGGAATCACTGCTGTAAAACAAACAAACAAATTAACCGGCACTTTACCTTTGAAAGGAATTGTGACAGAGCAGTGTTTATGTAAAATGCAGAGTGTGTGTGTGTGTGTGTGTGTGTGCCATTAATTTCGATCTTTTATTTAAACCCAACCCCCCAAAATTCATGCCATCCCCCCCCCAGACACACAAACAAAAAATTTTATTTTAATTGAAATTTAGGGCACTTAGGACCCTATAAATGATTCACGACGTTTTACACGATGTAATGTTTCAGCACACTCTGGTACTGTGGGCTTCTTTCTCATAGTGACAACTCAAACACAAACCCAGCTCCTGGTTAAATGTGTTAACCGAGTGTAACGGGGAATGAGTCACCACGAGAAGTGCCGATTCATCGTCGCAGATAAAAGGCTCACCGCAGAGACCTACGCATGGCTTTCTGAGAGCGTGTAAATGAACCACACTGAAGTGTTTATCTTGAGGAACTGTAATACTGAGAAACCACCCTTTCTGCAGATCCTGGAAAAGTGTATGAAAAGTGTTTGTGTGTTGGATTTTGTTGTTAAATTAAAAACATGAACATGTAGAGAGTCGTCCAGGCTCGTATACAGTACGATGTGTACTGTGCATATACAGTATGATGGGACGTGAAATTGTCTTCAGCTATTAAGATATGATATTTCTTGCCTCGGCTTCCTGGGAATCTCGTTTCCCAGTTAGGTAACTGGGGTCAGAGCGTGGGGTCAGAGCGCGGGGTCCACCAGCTTACAGTACCCCTGGAGCAGATATTATTAAGGGCTCAACAGTGGTGGTGCTGGGGCTCGAACCCTGAACCTCGAACCTTCCCATCAGTAAACCGCCTGTCTCTTTGATTCACGTCTAAAACGCTGGCCTCCCAGGAACTTTAATGACTTTTCCAAACATGTGGAAATGTCTTGGAACGAGGTCAGGACTGTATGGGGGACGCGGCGATAACTCCCAGCCAAGTTCCTGCAATGTGCAAGTGGTGTTGGTGAATGAGTGTGTGATCGTGTTTACAGTCCCCGCAGCCCTAAGCGTTTGAGCCGCCCGTGCCCATATGTACATCGAGATGTGTATCAGTTAAGGTTTCTCACCTTATAGCTAATCCCGCGGGGGAAAAGGCTCATGAACTCGGGCGACTCGTAGCCCTGCACCTGTCTGTGCTGGACGGGGTCGCCACCCAGGAAGTTATCCAGCTGTGTGGCCAAGACGGCACAAGCGACCTGCTCATCACGGGATGACTTCTCACCTGAGAGAGAGAGAGAGAGAAAAAAGAAACTATTGTTACCATAGTTACAACTGTTTTTATTTGTTAAGTTAGACTTGAGTGCAAAAGTTTGTACCCCCACAATGATTTGTGGATGAAAATGTAAAGCCTCATCTCTAATTTCAACAGATAACCTAATCTAATCTAACAAACAAACAAAGCAGAAATTTAAAACCCAAAATGAAAAAAAAAAACCTGTTACAAAACCAGTTTGCCTGTTGTCACAAGCCTCTCGGTCTCCGCCCATGTGGTACCCCTCTGGCAAATTTAGAACAGCTAGTTTGTTGGGTTTAAAGTGGAGACAGGTAATATATGTGTGTGTGTATATATATATATATATATATATATATATATATATATATATATATATGAGAGAGAGAGATTTTGTTTAGTATATAGCAAAGTCAAAGGTTTGCACATGATTGCGCAATACTCAAGTAATATACAAAATATAGCGGGCATGTGTTGTATGAGAAGATGCTTTACTTTAGGTTCATAATAAAACATTTCACATTTGATATCTCTCACAAAAGACACAATGCTAATATTTAATCAGCTAGCTGTTCTCTAAACACTAACAAAAGGTTTATTGTGAAAAAAGCCTGCTGTATTCAGAGACGTACTGTATACATGATATGCTCTGTCGGTTCAGGGAGGAGGTATAAAGGTCGATGTAGGAGGGCATGGCACGGGCATGAGGCAGATCAGGAATTTATGTGTTGACAACCAGATTAGCAGCGTTACTAAAACAGCAGATACACACCGTGCCAACAAACCTAATGCTGCAGTGTCACTACTGAAACTTTAATGACCCACCTGAACCTCCCGCCCTTCCCGTTTTCCCCTTGAGTTTTCCCTTTTATTGCTCTTACGTGGTTGAGCCATCTGAGTCACTCGTACAACTAATTCTTTTAGCTTATAGCACAGTACTGCTGGATTCTGGATACTGATTGGTCAGACGGTATTAATATTAATTAATGTGCTCTTTCACAGGGTTATGTATAGTACACACAAGAAAAAAGATAGGATCCTTGATACAGTATGATGTTTCCTGTAATCTCTTTCTGAAAATACAAACTGCATCCATGTTCTAAAAAGTACTGGCAAAACACTTTGGTTTTGCAAGGTCAGCGCTTTGTCTTCTTCCTTTTGAGTGGATGAACGGGTCTGAGCATTACCGCCACCTACTGGAGTTTAGTGTGAAGCGGGAAAAAAAAAAAAAAAACTATCGCTGCTCTACCTCGCTCATGTCTGATTGTAAATATCTATGTTCACAAGGGATTTACGATGCGTTCATGAGGGTATAAAGTAAACAATAAGGATATAAAGTGAATTATGATGCACTTGCAAGCAGCATGACTTTGCTATTAACCTTTGAGATTGCAATGACAAAGAAGGAAGGATGACACAAGAAAAGACAAGGGGAAAACTTATCATCTTCCTGTTTAAACTCTAACCCCCCTCGTAACACATCTAACATCTTTTCCTCCTTTGTAAAAGACAGCGTGAAAGGGAACACAACTGCACATTTTTCCTGATGCGTTTCCAAATGAGAGAAAATTTTAAGAGGGAACTCGTGTCTAATTAGAAGGTGGAGTTGCCTCGAGATAGTTCGTTTGGATTGTTTGGAGCTGTTGCCCCATTATGAACTGTGGAGATGAATTTAAAGTCTGGCACTTTGCCTATCTGTTCCTGATATCGTTTTGCTACCTCATGAGTAAAAGCTCGTGTCAAACTCTTCCCTACTCCACAATACAGTAAATAAACCGACAAACAATATCCCTGAGCTGGTTTAAACAAGTCAAAGCAATAAACTGCATGGAGTAACCGACTTGAATCTGAAATTTTGCAAGATATTTTCCTCGACATACGAAGCATTTAGATAGATAGATAGATAGATAGATAGATAGATAGATAGATAGATTTTTTTTTTCTTTAAGATTTAGTGAAGACGTAGCACCATGAGTCTCAAGATTGTTATCCAGGACGGTAAGCAAAAACAAAAAAAGAGCCGCTTTCAGTTTGTTTTTGGTCAGTTTGGTGCCAAGGTGAATCATAAATTGTGAGGTTTATTGTCTTACTTATTTCATATTTTACTTTATTTACATTTGATTTGTTTTTAAACGCAAAGATATGATTATAGTGTTGCAAATTGGCAATATTGGTAGTATTTCTGGGTTGCTGGAACAGAATATCTGCATTTACATTATTTCCTATGGGAAAATAAGTTTTGCAATACAAATTTCGTGTTAAGAACTCTGGAATGAATTAATTCGTATACGGAGTTACTGCTGTAAATTAAATTATCATACAGAGATACTATAGTTACCAATTATACATGTGACATGTGTATCGAAGGAGCAGTGCATTATGGGTATTCTGCACCATCTAGGCTGCCATCTGAAAACTATCCTACAGCAAGGTATGGTGGGGTCTCAGAAATACTTTTAGACATGAATAGAGAACAGAAAAACAATGTGGTTTGTCATATAGGCCTATTTCCCTTCACGGTTATGCAAAAAAAAAAAAAAAAAACTTTTTTTTCTTATACACTTAAACCATTTCTTTAGCATATTTCATAATCCAGGCAAACCTAAGGCTTGAGATACGAAAGATTAAAGTCATTGTTGGACAAGGTGGTGGTGGTGTTAATCTTCCGGCTGCTCCCGTCGAGGGGTCGCCACAACAGGCCATCTGATCCGGACACAGCTTTAGCGCAGGTTTTATGCCACATGGCACAACCGTCCAATGAGAAACTGAGCCACTAATGCACGTCATTATTATGCGATAATTATTATGAGATGTTAAAAATAAATGTAAAAAAATAATCATTTATTCTGGATTTGTTTTTACTTTTACTTGTTAAATTTACATTTCTTTATCATCAGATAGTTAAATCGTACTATAATGATGTAAATTAGCTAAAAGCTAATACCTAGCATGTAGCAATTACCTTTGGAGCTATTAGAGTTCAGCTAGTTTGTATCCTCATGGTTATTATGAAGCTAGCGAACATTTGGGAGATTAGCAATAAAGCTTAGCTTTAATAGTTACCAGGTTGTTTATTGAAAAAGAGCTGATTGACTAGGAGCTAAAATAAAAAATGTGTGTGTGTGTGTGTGTGTGTGTGTACGTGAAAGGTTTTGTACTTATCTCTTGTGAATCTTTCCTCTACTTTTGCTTTCATACTTTACTTTTGCTTAAAAACAAAGATTACCTTTGAACCCATCTTTAACTAACATAATAATAATTTAACTTAGACTCCACCTTTGACCAGAGGATTTATGGATTTATATAATAAGTATTTTTACCCAGAGTGATGGAGTACTGCACAATCTTTGTCTTTACCAACTGTAATTAAGCCTCCATTTTAAAATCTCGTAATCACGTAATTCATACATGCACGTGTGTGACCAAAGTGTTTTTTTTTAATTTTATTTAAATCCCCAATAGAATCAGTTTTGATGTCAGCGAGGTCGTGATCTCACCGATCCACATGTGCAGATCAGCTCCTTCGTCTCCTCTGTTCTGCAGAACCAGGTAAGAGTCTCCGTTAAAGAAAGCGCCGACTTCAGACTGAGCCAGCGGCACTGCCTTCAGCTTCTCCACCCGCCAGCAGTGCAGCCCGCGCTGTCTCACCTCGGGCCCGAACTGCCCCGGAGCGGCTTGGAAGGGGAGCATTCTGCAGGAACAGAACAACACGACATGAGAAAAATCTACGGACATAAAAGGTGCCGAGTAATTTTCTGTAACAGCAGCACTGACTGATGTGTAGCTCCACGATATATGAAATTAATATCAACGCATTAATCGTAACTAATACCATATTCTCTCTACTTACACAGGGATTTAGATCAGTGGACATTGAACATGATCTAAACTATGCTATAATATTTGGATCGATATGGTGGAGGTTTGCTGAAAGAAAGGAGTCTCCAGTGTCAGCACTTTGCAAGCGTTTGGAAGATTTTAGCACGGAGAAGTTCACGCATATCTGTAAGTGAGAGGGTGGGAAAAAAAGAAAAAAAGGAAAAAAAAAGGCATGTAAAGTGCTTAGAAACACAATATCAGTGAGAAGAGGAAGAAATTTTGGCGAAGTTTCTTAGACGTTTCCTGACTGTAAAACACAAGTATAAACACAAGTGGAAAAAAGCATGATGTAACAATCAGCGCCTATTACTAAATAAAGCGAACCGTGGTGGTGTACGAGCAAGAGTGGTACCAGTGTCAAAGGTCATGCTGTTGTGCTGAATATCAGCACGGCTGAAAGCTAGTGCACTATGTAATGTGTGCAATCCCTTGTTCCACACACCAAGTCGTGCCCTTGATCAAGCATTAACGATTATTAGAACATGTGTAAACCGGAGTGATACATAGTTTTAAAAGCTGCCGTGCTGTTATAGCCTATATCAGCACTGTCTTGTCCAAATACACAGGACTACTGGGTCAGAACTAAATGTTGCACAAGTTCTTAGAACATCATGCTTTTCAGGATTTTATTGGCATCAATAAAGTATCCGTCTTTCTGTCTGTCTGCCTGTCGTGAACTGAACATGCTTTGCATTACGAGAAGACAGATCACAGTTGTAAGTGAATTGCACTGTAAGTCACACTGAAACCACAAATGCTCTCTTTTTTCCTCTCTCTCTCACTCTCTCTGTCTCTCCCTCGCTCGCTCGCGTGACACGGGGGAATGATGTTGCGCTGAAGCTGCAGATGATAAGCCACTTTTAGCCCCTGATAACGACTAAGGAGCTTTGGGAGATGGGTGGTTAGATTGGAGACAGTCAAGATGAGATCTCACCCACCTAGGCCGTGTCCTAATACAGTTCAACTCGATGTAACAGTTAACATGTGGTGGTAATGTTTGAAAAGTTGAGTGTAATCCTGTAATAATATGCAAATATAAATCTACGCAAAAATACCAGTAGAGATCGCCTGCCTTTACATGCATATGCACGTGAGTAACATCCAATTCTTAATCCATTGGGTTTAATATGATGTTAGCCCCGCCCCCTTTGCAGCTATAACAGCTTCAACTCTTTTCCGTAAAGGCTTCCCACGAGGTTTAGGAGTGTGTTTATGAGAATTTTTTAATGTATATATAATATATATAAAAATGTGCCGGTGTGTGTTAACAGGGAAACGTCAGACTTCAAACTGTGTACAGTCTTTGGGTTTTTGGATATGCTAGGTAAAACAAAAGAACTTTTATAACGGGTAAAAACTGTAAAAAAAAAAAAAAAAAAAATGTAAGTAAAACTTAAATTATTAATATTATTATTTTTCTGATTACAGAAAAACAGAAGCAACCAAAAACAACCATAAACACACGTGATGAAGTGTATCTGTGCTATTTCTTTGCCTTTGTGATGCATTTTCTATTTTTTTTGCTCAGTCTTGTTTGTATAGTTGGTTAAAATAAACATTATATAATCAAAATATGTCATGTCTAACTCTATGTCACTGTAAATTGCACAATCGTAAGCCCTATGTATGTTTATTATAAATAATAATAAAAAAAAAACAAATACTGGCTAAAATGCTCTGAGCTTTAAGGGTTACACAACACTTCTCCATTGTGATGCTGTACATCACAATGAGATACACGCATGATCGGATTTAGGATAATAATAAACACAAGCGAGGTTACCCAAAACCTATTATACTCTGTTTGGATTTCTATTATATTTAGAGTTTGCTCTCAGTCAGCCTATGAATATAAAACCCTTTGTAAGGCTGAAAGAGGAAAAAGACATAAAAAGACAAAGCAGGCAAAAGCATGTGACCACGCCTAACTCTAACAAGACAACCACAGAGCACATGATCGAGGCCATTGCTCAAATCCACCGGTCATGATTCATGGTTTTCCATCATGACTAATAAAAAAACAAACAGACTTCAGTGTTCAGACTTACATGCCGATCTGCTTTTTCAGTCTCCCACGAGCTGCCATGTTACTGGTACCGAAACAACACGCTAATGTTCTCGGGTTCAGCAGAGAGCATGTTAGAAGAGCAGCTCTGATGCCCACGAGCTAATGGGCTAGAAGTCACATATTCAAATTCAAGACGAAACCCTCACATCACTTGGGAATAAATGACTACAAGATTACAGCGAGTTCATGGCAACAAGGCTAAAAATACTGATATGCAAAAATGGTAAGTTTCAGTTTTCATGTGATGTGATGTTCATTTCCTGATTCAATTTAAAAAATAAAAAAAAAGGTTGAAAGTGAAAAAAAAAAATCAGAACAGAAAAAATAATGTTTCCAAAATCAGGAGTAATAGGAGTGTTCGGCACTTTAATATTAACACCAGTACAAACTTCTCAATCCAAACATCTACCATCATCTCAGGAGATCCAAGTCATGTTCACATCAAACATCAGAAATAAAGTCTGATCTCTGTGAATTCTCTTGATCGTTGGTACCAGATGGGCTGGTTCGAGGTTTCTAATCTCCTGAGGGTTTTCACACACATGCAACAATCTCTAGACTTTATACAGGATGGCGCAAATGATAAGAACATCCTGTATGAAGAGGTTCTTCAGGCTGAATGATCGGATCAGGTTCAAACTGCCGGGAAGCTTACAGAAAACTCAAGTAATCAGCCTTTACATCGCTATGAAGAGAGAAAAAAAAACGCTCAGAAAGCACAAAATATTAAAAGATATTAAAGGATGAGCCACAACAGCAGTTCATCATGTTTAACCACATCATGTTCCGCTCCTGTGGGCCAAGAACAGGAATCTACGCAATCATGTGGGCATGGACGCGCCTCAAAGCCGGCAGCTGAAGATGAAGAAGTTTTGCACAATAAGCAGATGCACTTTGTGGGTTCCTATTACAGTGAACAGTGAGTGAATGCTTTATACAAATAGTTTGAAAATTAGAAAATGAAAAAACAACAAAAAAAATGCACAAATGAACAAAATTGCACTTCAATTTTTGTAGTGTTGTTTTTATGGGCCACCATTACATTATTATATGTTTTCGTTAATATTTAAAGATATTTATTCATTAATTCATTCATGCATTTGGATTATGATTCTTTGCCATAAATAGAACCAAAGGGTGCTTTACAGGTACCGAACACAACTTAATATTATAATTTTTTTTTTTTTACATTTTTTAAAGCTGAATTTCTGTTTCTCTGATTTAAAATGCCCTTGATGTTTATTTAAAATAAGTACTTAAAAATAAACAAATAAACAAAAGCACAGGATCCAACACAACAACTAGTGCAAATCTAGTCAAATTTTTTTTTTTTTTTTACAATTGTTATATCTATGATTTTTTTTATGCATACCTTTTGCATTAGAAACACTGAGATACTGTAGAACAAATAGTTGTGAATATATAAAGGATTTGTGTAGCAGACACACAGATTCAAATTGAAAAGAAATATTTCACATTTAAATGGAAGTAAAAAAAGAAAATAGGTCACAGGTTGTTTTTTTTCTCTCTTCACCCACATTTTTTTTTTTTGGATAGACGTGTTTCAGTTGCTGCTTATAGAAACCAAACAGGAAGGAACAGAAAGTAGAGCAAAGCACCAGAGAATGAGATGAGGGCCTTCAGATGCAAGGTGTGGCAGAAGGTCTTAAAAACACACACACACACACACACACACACACACATGTCTAATTTAAATACCAGAACAGAACAGGTCTGTGCACTTAACTGCAAGATCCCTTCCGCCAGTTCAGGCATGCTTTCTTCTGGCTCCGGCTCCATCCTGCCTCTGCTCGGTCTGTCTACTCGTGTTTGTGTGTTATGTCTCTGTTTGCGTCAGGGAGTGTGTGTCCTGGTTAAGCTTACGTGTGGCAGGTAACTGGACCCGGGGGAATAAAACCCGAGGACGCCCCACGGCGAGGAGAGTCGGGTTGCCTGACGGAGAGAGCCACACGCCGGCCCCGTCGCTCCCGCGCCTCCGTCTTCACCCTTCTATCGCTCTATTCACGCGGCTGTGTTATGAGGTGTAGGGTTTGAGTGACTGAGAGATCGGGAGATGATTGGCCGCGACAAGAGGCCCAACATTGGAGGAATTGGAAATTAAATAATGCAGTGAAAGGAAAGAAAGATGAGGAGGATGACAGGGGTCAACAGCTCCATGTCTGAGCCACCCGAGGCACGACCTGTACGCATGAAGCTAATCAGTCAGGGAAATATGATAGCAATAATAAAACAATAAGCGCCCGGGGGGGTGGAGGGTGGAGAAGCCTGATACTTGCGTGCCTGCAGTAATAATCTGACATGCTTTCCAAGAAAGTCAGCTGAAAGTTTTTCAGTGCAAACAAAACAAACACAACAGCAAAACTAAAAAGAAAAAGAAAAAGAGGGAAAAAAGACTGTAAAGTGTGACTTTTCTAAACAAGCTGACGATTTGTTGCTTACCTTGGTGTAGTTGGTGCAGCTGAGGACCTTCCGTAAGTTTGAAGATAAACAGAGGAAGAGATTTAGCAGAGGAGGAGAAGGCTTTAAGCACAAAAAAAAAAACCCATTTCCTGTTTCTCCTCTGAGTCACAGCCCTTAGCACACCCACCTCAAACCCAGAGCAGGGAGGGTACAACAGAACAAAAAACTGTGAAGGAGTGAAGGATAAGGGCGGATCGCTCTCCAGTTCATGGCTCGCTGTTTGCTTTGGTGTTTCTGCGTTCTGACTGCATCAGTTACAGGACTTCAGACAGACGGTTTGGTTTTTTTGAGTAACGATGCAGAAAATTGCATTTCATAAAAACCACTGTCCTCTCCCAGTGTCTCATGTCAGGGCATGCTCAACGTCAATGTCAACGTCAAACCCGATCTTCTCACACACACACGTGTTACTCTCACAGTTACAGGAAGAAATGTGTTACTTCATAAGGGAAGATGTGTGTTAAAGTACATTTCAGCACAAAAAACATGACACCACGTGCGTAGTAGCGGTTAGTACTGCGGCCTCGCACCTCCAGGGTGCAGGTTCGATTCCCGTCTCTGTGTGCATGGAGTTTACATGTTCTCCCCGTGCTTGGTGGGTTTCCTCCGGTTTCCTCCCACAGTCCAGAGACATGCAGATCAGGTTAACGGGCATTCCCAGATTGTCTGAAGTGTGTGTGTGTGTGTGTGTGTGATGGATTGGCCCACTGTCCAGGGTGTACCCTGGCTCATTGTATACAGGTTAAAGCAGTATAGACAATGACATAAGGAATATCCTTCACGCTAATATATATGAAGCATGTGTGTAAAAATAAACGCATCGTATGAAATAAGACGCGCAGAATCATTTAAAAGAAAAAAGGGAAAAGATGTAAATCAAATAAAAATGACACGTGAGAATTAATCATTTAAAAGAATTCAAAGTGAAAATAAACTAATTGTATAAAATAATTTGAAAGACCTGAAAATAAATGAATTATTTAAAAATTGTATTTGAGAATTTATTAAAAAGAATTACGTGTGAAAGTTAATTAATTATATTTTTAAAAAGTTGCATGAGTGAATCATTTCAAATGATTCATTCCTAATAAGATTTTTTTTATGATTCATGTTCAATTTATTTCCGCCTGATTCTTTAAAATGCATAAATTCACTCCTTTTTCACTCATGATTCTTTCAGATGATTCAAAATTAAATATGCGAATGAACAATTAATCATAAAAACAAAACATGTTCAAATGAATCATTTGAGAAATTTGTATGGAGGAATAAATGAATCGTGGGTTCGGCGCAAAAAAAAAAAAAGATAAATGGCCTTAAACTTGATGATCTGAACCAACGTTTGATGTGTTGTGCAACATTTTGAGATGCTTTTCTGCTCACCATGATTGTAAAAAGTGATTGTGTTTGTGAATGTTATGGACACAGAACAAGAAAAGATCAGAAATTAAGGATTTGATGTTTTTTTAAAGAATTTAAGGCTTTAACAGCCTGTGAAGACGAGGAGGAGTGAGATCTACAGTTGGCGGGCGGTGAGGTGACCCACTGGAATTAAACCGCTGTTAAACAACAAGGAAAAAGAAGAAGTCTGGGTTTCATAAAGAAGACCTTTTTGTTTGCAGAACTAACACTCTGGAAGTTACGGGGGGTTTTTTTGGTCCCAGTCTTCGAAAACTCTACAGTTTTAGAGATTTTAGGCCTTCACTGACTAGATAAATAAATGAAGAGGGGAGAATTTGCTCCTAATGAGGTGAACGGTAGGGTTTAAGTGATAAAACTGTCAAAGGAGCTGATTTGGATTTTATATATATCTTTGCATCTGGATCTTTAGCAAAGTTTAAATCCATCCAAAAGGTTTTTTTTTTTTTTTTTTAAAAAAAGGAGAGACGATCAAGTTTTAAACAATTTGAGACATGTTTCACCCCCAAGAGCATGTACACCATCTGGGTTAAAAAAAAAAAAAAAAAAAAAAAAGTAGTTTTATTTTAGGTTCAACATGTTTTTTTTTCCTTCCTCCTCTCAGAATGGTGCACAGTAACAATATCTGTATCTTAAACTTTTTTCGTCCCATCCTGAAATCTGCTGGCGGCAGAAGTACAATGATGTAAAAGGAAAGGCGAGCTCACAATGCGTGATTATTGGCGTCTCGCTTCCCAGCAGAGTTGCGCAACGACGATTAAAAAAGATTTTTCTTTAAAAAAGGATTTTCAAGCCGAGACGGTCTTCCGCCTGTGGTCGTCTCACTTCACCCGGAGGATTTCCACTTCCTCTATCGCGACAGCCCGAATTACTACTAAAATATGACCAATTACCTAAAGTCACCTAAAGTAATAAAGACACAGCAACGACTTATAGGCAAACATTTTATTGTTTCATTATCAAGTCAAAAACAAACAAATAGATACAGAGAATTAGAGAAGTCCTCTTCTATACAGTGGCAATTCACGCTTAAATCTTCCTTTATTAACCCTTTTCGAACCCGGCCCGACTGAGGGGGAAACCCTGTCTCAATTTACACTTACTCACTCATATACACACACACACAAAGACTTAAGATCTCTCAAACATTCATCCATACACACGTTGTACGAGCCTGGGCACATAAGTGACTGGAACTTTAAGAAAACATCGTTGAAGGCAGTCTAGGGCAGAGACTGACGTGCTGACGAACCTGTTCGAAGGCTTTATAAAGCAAAAAGCGCTTGCACAAAGCCACCCTGACTGGTCAGGATCTAAAGAGCAAGACAAAGGCCTCTCATGTCAGGAGTGAACCCTGGTTCCACCTGTTTATACACAAATGTTCTGCATAAAGGTTTCCAGTATTATACAGTATTCTTTTTTTCAAACCCATCCATCGCAAACCCTTCGGTGGTGGGGTAAAGAAAAAAAAAGAAAAAAAAAAGAAAAGCACAAACACTGATTTCTGATGCAAGAAATATTGGGTTACATTTGGATTAACAGAGAAGGACAGTGACGAAGATGAACAGAAATGCTTGTCCAAAGTCTTTTAAAAAATTAGTTTCAGCAATCGGCTCACTAGACACTGTAAAAAAAAAAAAAAAAAAAAAAAAAACTTCGTCGCCCCCTGCTGTTTAAGCATATAAACCACGCGTACGAAGGCGAGAGCGTTGAAATGAAAATCCAAAAGTAAACCTGAACAAATCTAAACACCTCTACGAGAGAAGGAGAGGAACAATTAACATTTCTCTTTAGTATCTTACCGAAACTCTTTGTTTCTTTTAAATAAGGAACTTAAAAAAAAAAAAAAAAGTCTGGGGAAGTATTTATACAGAAAAAAAGGTTCAGCTTGCCACAAGCAAACCACACGTATAAACAACTAACACTCTCCTCAATCTCCTCCTATAACACTCTAAAATCAGTAAAAAGAAAAAAAAAAAAAACATTTTTCAGAAAAAATTCACATTCCTCTACAGTTTAGAGGGAAGCTATTGCTGACTAACTTCATTTTTTTGTGTGTGTTTATTTCAATTTAAACAGGATGCTGGTGAAAGATTTACTATCCAAAAAAAAAAAAAAAAAAAAAAAAAAGTAGTAATAATTAATGAAGGATGGTAGGTAAGCCCTCGATGTGGCCGGTAACTACTAACAACCCTTTCTTCTACGCTATAAATGATCAGCATATGACCGTCTGGTCAGAAAGGTCTGAATATTGAAACTTGCGGATTAAATTTTTAACTCACATCTGGCTCTTAGAAAAATTCAATAATTAGAGTTTCAGTTCTTTCCATTCGCATGGATAAACAAATGGAGCACAGCAGATATATACAAAGCAGAAGAGAAACAAAACAAAGGGGGGAAAAAAGAAAGAAAAAATACAATGTCAACGTTAAATACGTTTCAGTAAAATTTTGAATCTGAGCGCCGCACTTTAGTCTACTTTTTTTGTTCCAGTTCCATGTGCAGTAGATATGATCCACTTCCTAAAGACTTTTGGCAAATTAAGCTCTCAGATTTCCATTATATATATATATAAATTTATCAACACTGGATTAGAGATGCCTAGTGTAAAAAAAAAAAAAAAGAAAAAAAAAAAGAAAGAAAGAAAGGGGTTTCAATTATATTCGACCCCAAAAACCTCTCAAATCCAACCAGACTCAAAAGGCAGTCGGTTCCACGGTTCACGTCTATGACGGTATCATAGTGAGTTTGCAGAAGTGATTCGAGAAATGTCCGAGGGGTCCGCAAGATTTCGGGACGTTTCACACGTAGTTTTTTGTCGTCTGAAGCGAAGACGCCGACATCTGACGATGATGTCGTCCCGTGCTGATGCTGTGTTTTTATGAAGGACGGGACTGCGTCATGATGGAGAGTCTGATCCAGGCAGTTGTGCGCTTTAGTTGTTTTCCTCGTCGCTGTCGTCGGGGCTGATGGCCGGACTGTACGTTGGGGACGTCGGACTGTACCCGGGCGAGGTCGGGCTGTAGGTAGAGCCTTTGGGACTGGTGGGCGAGTACGTGGGCGAGGTCGGGGAGTATTTCGGAGACGTCGGGGAGTACGTGGGCGACGTGGGTGAGTACTTGGGGCTGGTCGGGGTGTACGTAGGAGACGTGGGAGAGTAAGTCGGAGACGTGGGGCTGTATTTGGGCGTGGTGGGCGAGTAAGTCGGAGACGTCGGGCTGTACTTCGGAGACGTGGGCGAGTACTTGGGCGACGTGGGCGAGTACTTGGGTGAAGTTGGGGTGTACTCTGGAGAGCTGGGGCTGTACGACGGAGAAGTGGGCGTGTACTTCGGAGACGTGGGGGAGTAAGACGGCGAGCTCGGGCTGTACGACGGCGAGCTCGGGGTGTACGTGGGAGATTGGGGCGTGTACCGAGGGCTGGACGGGGAGTACGACGGAGACGTGGGGGAGTACGACGGAGACGTTGGGGAGTAATTCGGGCTGGTGGGCGTGTAATTCGGAGACGTGGGTGAATACGAAGGTGAAGTGGGGCTGTAGGACGGGGAGGTGGGCGAGTAGCTGGGCGAAGTGGGCGTGTAATTGGGCGACGTCGGGCTGTAACTGGGAGACGTCGGGGAGTACGAGGGTGACGTCGGGGAATACGAAGGAGATGTCGGGGAGTACGAGGGGGAAGTGGGCGAGTAGGAGGGGGAGGTTGGTGAGTACGATGGAGAGGTGGGGGAGTACGACGGGGACGTCGGGCTGTAGCTGGGAGACGTGGGCGAGTAGGAGGGTGAAGTCGGGGAGTACGAAGGAGACGTCGGAGAGTAGGATGGAGAGGTGGGCGAATAAGAGGGAGACGTGGGAGAGTAAGAGGGCGACGTGGGCGAATAGCTGGGCGAGGTCGGGGAGTAAGATGGAGACGTGGGGGAGTAGGAGGGAGAAGTTGGGGAATAAGACGGAGAAGTGGGGGAGTATGATGGCGAGGTCGGGGAGTAGCCCGGACTCTGTGGGGTGTAGCCTCCAGGAGAGCGCGGCTCGTATGCCGGAGACGTGGGGGAATAGTTAGGAGACATGGCTCCACCTAGAGAAGAGGGGAAAAAAAATAAAAAAATTATAAGCAAGAAGTAATATGACTATATATAATGTCAGGAAAACTAAAATTTTAAAAACTAACCAGGAGAGGGAATGTAAGGACTGGCTGGACCAGGAGACCCTGGAGAGCCCGGTGTAGGAGACCACGCGGGGGAGTAACCCGGAGAAAAGCCGCTGGCGTCGGAGGCGGCACTGGGAGAAAATCCAGCAGCCCCTGGGGTCATTCCACTTCCTGTGTGGGAGGGAAACAGAAAAAAAGACCAATAATGAGGCAAAGGAAATATGAATGTAGCAGCCGAGAGCTTCAATTAAAAGCGACATTGCACTTACCGACGCTGGGAGACCATGCACCGTACGCTGGAGTGGCTCCCGTGTTCCAGGGCGTCATGGCTGGAGACATGCCACTCATAGGGCTGGGGGCGGAGCCAAAGAACATTCCAGTTGCTGCAAAGCAAATGGGGAGGAAACGCATGAGGGAACGTGTTTAAGGTAAAACAAATGTTAAATAATTTGCTCTTGTTTACACTTCGTCCCACTTACGTCCAGCCACGCTGATGCCGGGGAGGTTGGTTGGAATTTCCATGCCGTATTTGCATTTCTCAGCATCCAGGAGCAGGTCGAAGCAACCGGTGCCTGCGGGAGCCAGCTGTCCGAGCATGATGTTCTCAGACACGCCCTTCATGGGATCACATTCCCCGTGTGACGAGGCTTCCATCAGGACATCCACCTACACAAAAGGTCAGACAAACGATTTAGAAACATAATGTAGGTTAATGTCATGCTGTTATGTGCAACATTGTGATTCTTCCTGTGCAATGTTTAACCAAAACATATCTTAAAACCAATAAAAAAAAAAAAACACCAGTTATTTTGGGGTATTTAGTACCTAAAGTCAGAAGAGAAAGTTAATCAAGTAAATTTACTTTATTACTATATTCTTAATTATAAGAATATATACTTATTTAATGCTTTTGTACTGGAGCATTTTTATTAATGGATACTTTTTACTTGTACTCCACCACATCGTACAATTAATTAACATACTTTGTACTCCACTACATTTCTACATAGGATTAAGTTCCAGAGAGAGAGAGAGAGAGAGAGACCTTTTACTATGACTTAAAGACTGAGCTAATACAAGCTCAGTATATTTAATAATTAAACTTGAAAAGTATTTAACTGCTAATCAAGTAGACCTGTAAGTGGATAACTATTAATGACCAAGTAATATTTTACCTATTGTAATAAAGTACATTTATTACTTTGTGTACTTTGCCCAACACTGCTTAAAGTGTAGCTGTATTAAATGTGATGGGAAAAAAAATTGAAATTGAGATTTTTCTTCCAGATAAAACAGCAATGACTTTCAATCACAAAGACATACTGAAAAGAAAATCCATTATTAAATACACACTGGTACACTCCATAGTTGTAAAAGTAGTAAAATAGAATTGAATAAAATTAGTTTTTCTTCCCTTTTATTCTTTATAAAATACTACATTTGATTTTTTTCCCCATTAAGTTCCATCCAGGCCAAACTCAATGACATGATTATCTTTTGTATATTCTAATTAAATTCTCCTAACTGGATTTATAATGTATCTAACAATTAGAACAAAAACATATATATATATATAAAAAAACAAAACACTTTCTTACCGTCTCTTCAAAAGAGCACTTCATTAGCGGGCCTGTGTCCTGCCTGTTGATGCCGTGACGGGTGATGGCCATGAGATGACCTCTGCAGGTCATGGTGTCGCACAGGAGAGCAAGATGGCGGTAGTTCACATAGGAACCGTCGAATGAGATGACGTGGTACAACTCTCTCTCCAGAGCCTTACGCACTGCCTCGATACCGAGCACCTACAGTGGGGGGAAAAAAGAAGTTGGTTTAAAAGTGGCTAAAACTTTGATCATTTAAAAAAAATTCTAATCTGGGCCGTTTTCCTAAAACCGATAGTAATTTGAAATTCTTACAGTGAAGATCTCCACGATATCGTTGGAAGTGGTCCTGACTGGGTCGACGTCCTTCTCGCTGAGGACTCTCATCAGACTGACGCCGTCCGTCTCAAGGATCCACTCCTGCAGAGCTTTAAACTCTCCCTCCTCTGTGATGATTGTCTTCTTCTTGTTCTCGGTTTGAGGGAGATGCATGTACACCTGAAAGACATGATGACGGCGATGAGTTCTCCTGAGGTAAACAAACAGGTTACTGTGATTGAGGATTGATTAAAATATTTCACTTCGGCACACCTTGCTAATCTGTTCGATGCCCTGTAGGGTCATGTCCGTCAGCATGTTGGACTCGATGCAGCGTAGAAACACGTCGTCGTCCATCTTATCCACCACCTCCTCGTCCTGCCGGAAGAACCACACACATTCAGGATTAATATAATGTGTGTATAATGTAAAAGGCAATACAATTAAAACACACTGATGGTGACTTGATTTAACTAAGCTTGCATTAGTGGTGATCTCACCTCTTGGAACTTATTCTCGTCGCTGTTCATGATTCGGATACGCAGCACCAGCTTCTCTGCGTTATCGTCGTTGAAGATGCAGTTAAGATCGTCGCCAAAACCTGGGAGACACAGACGAGCGCACAAGCTGAGCACAGAGGAAACCTAAAAATCTACCCTGCCTTTTTAATTCTAATTACAGAACAGAGTATCATAATTAATAATTACAATTACATCAATTCAAAGTAATCCTTTAACTCCATACAGTCTATGAAGAATATGAAGTCTACCAAAAGAGACAGTTAACCCTAGTTAAAAAATATATAATGAATTAAATATATAAAAATTTTCTATTATTTCTTTTTTGGTTGGTTTCGTCCCCTAAACACAGCATGCACTTTTAATTAGTGATGTCATTATGACGGGTCTGAAGCTTGTCCCGAGCAGAAGTGGGCGTGTCCAAAGGAAGCCTTGTTTCTAAGAGCGCGTTCCCCGAGTGTCACGTGACCAACACTCACGTGGTTGTCATGTGAAGCCTCATGTTCGCCGGGATCACGTGACAACCATTACATTTAAGATTTTTGTTCTTAAATTCATAAAACAAGATTCAGGAAAGCATTTCATAATGAACTTTACATTTACTTATATATTATATGAAGGAAAATGCACACCTTTGGCTTGCCATGTTACGATCTAGTTGCTACACGAAATTTGTCCACTAGAATTAATTTAAGAAGTCCTTGAATTAATAAATAATGGAATAAGAATAATAACGAAAATTAAATTTATATTTTTTAAAATTCTTCAAGACTACAAAATTCAGCCTTAATACAAACTAATGAGCTCACAGACTCCTCGTGTCTCACCTGCGTTGATCTTCTCAGCGATCTGCTCCATCGAGAGCTTGCGGTCGGTCATGTGTTTGCGGTCCAGCTCGATACGGAGCAGCCAGGGTGAGATGCGCGTCACGTCGAAGTCGGGCATCTCGTAGTAAACGTTCACCCACTCCTGATCCTCGGACACCACCGTGCTCTGGGGGTTGGGGTCGTAGTAGATGGCGGTGTTGGCCGTGACCTTGCGCAGCGTGGTGTGTTCCAGGCGACACAGGATGTCTTTGGCGCGCTCGGCGTCGCGTGCCGCCTGGCCCAGTAGGAACACTGTCAGAGACGGGGTCTTGGGGCGCTTCGAGATGTTGATCAGCTCTTTGAGTCGAGGTACACCCAGGGTGACGTTTTTAGCCGACACACCGGCATAATGGAAAGTGTTCAGGGTCATCTGAGTGGCAGGCTCACCCAGAGACTGAGCGGCCAGAGCACCCACCATCTCACCCGGGTGAACCTAAAGCGTTCGTTAGAAAAATGAAATTAGTATCCAGTACAAAACAAATAGTGACTCAGTTAACAACACAGACAAGTCCACAACTTACAAACATGTTCTGTGAGCAAGTTCGTAAGTCGGATTTGTTCTTAAGTCAGACAAAGTGAGTCATGTAGGCCTTTAACACGAATATACAATGTAAAATACAATCCACTTGACCAAATCAGTCCCATTTTCCCCATTTCATATGTGTGGGAATTCCTGACTCGGATGTTAAGTCTGGGACCACCTGTAACGTAAATTAATAATAATTTTTAAAGATACTCACAATTGACTGGTTAAACTTTGTCTCGATCTCTCCCAGGAGCCAATCGAAGGCCTCGGTGCTGAGACGGAACTCTTCGGTCATGCGTCTGGAGCAGAGTGTGGAGCGGAGATGGATGTTAAAGAGCAGCGTGGCGTTCTGCTGGGCCTGCTTGCTCAACGGATCGTCACCATTCACGATCACCAGCTTCTTACTCAGCTCATGCACACCTAAACACCGAAAGATCTTAAATCAATACATTTCTAAGTCTATACTGATTTAAAAAAAAAAAAAAAAAGTATAAATTATTAAAAAGTTGGACTTAAGACATAAATCTATGTGTTGGGGTATAAAGAGACAGTCTTGACTGTGTGTAATAAGTTTACACACCCTCCACCACTCTTAATGGGTTGAGATCTGTTGGAGTTCTTGGGTTGATGCGGAAAATCTTCTGTGCGTTCCAGATCATTCGGGCCAGGTTGCACGGCAGCACCACCTGCATGAGAGAGGAGGAAATTACAACACAGTGAGACAAAATGCATTATAGGAAATAATCCTATAAACCATTCACAGCATCTATAGTACATGTGTGATGATTAAGAATATAAGAGTGTTGTTCAAAAACGACATCATATGCCTCTTGACCTCCATCTTCAATTAAGTTTAAAATCTGCCCTTAGATTCAGATAAGATTTTCCTTAATATGTGTAAGCCATATAAGCATTACCACTTTAAAACCAAAAACACACCTTGCTGTCTCCTGAGGGAAAAATAGCTCTCAGGATCTCTCGGTCCTCCCTCATTTTCTCAAACTCCTTCTCCAGAGCGCTCTGCACGTGTGCGTTGGTCATCACTTCCTTCAACACGTCCTCCTGTAGCGTACGCCGGAGGGCTCGCTCATTAGTGCAGTCAAATCTGAACCTGGTGGATTGATTAAAAAAAAAAAAAAAAAAAAAAGAAATTACTTGGAAAGACGGGATTTGAGGTCTAATGCAATAATCCATGATTAAAAATTATTTTGTGTGACAATCTCCACAAATAATTTTTTATTTATGCATGTTTGCAATTTAAGGTGGGAAAATGTCATTTCTCTATAATTCTGTAGAGGCTGCTCTAAACTAGTATATAAAAAAAACAACAAAAAAAAAAAAGTAAAATTTATAAAATTGTGATCCTTACAATAAAAATCGAATCGGCTCCAGGATAAAATATTGTGATATTGTAATGGAGTGGAGCGCCCCCTGGTGACATCTTTAATAACAATGTGATTACTCACTTTTTCTCAAAAGCTTTGTGGGATGGTTTAAGTGTGGCCATGTTCTGGAACTCGACAGCCTCTCCTGCCAGGCCGTCCTCTCCGTATCTCAGCTGTACCACCTGGTTAATAGAGTTCCTCACTGTGGCGTCGTATTTCACCATAACCGACTCCATAGACTTGATCAGACGGCGCTGGATATAACCTGAGAGGAACAAAATAAACGAATACAAAGCGATCACTATGGAGGTCTTCGATTCAGTTACACACACAAGTGCCCCTATGAACGCTCTTGTTCCTTACCTGTCTCGGCTGTTTTCACAGCCGTATCGATAAGACCCTCTCTTCCTCCCATGGCGTGGAAAAAGAACTCCGTGGGCGTCAGACCGGCGAGGTACGAATTCTCTACAAAACCCCTACTCTCAGGACCGTAATCATCCTTGATGAAGTGAGGAAGAGTGCGGTGCTTGAAGCCAAATGGGATTCGTTTACCCTCAACGTTCTGCTGCCCTACCACAGCGATAACCTGGGCAAAAACAAAAAAAGCTTCGTTACTCTTCAGAAAGTGTATATACATATAAAATAAATATTTTAAACTCCAAAAATAAAGCCAATAACTTTTACATGATTACAAGTAATTTCAAGTGAAAAATAAAAATAAAAATGACCAAGATGTCCACCTAATGGAAAAAGTCTCACCTGTGAGATGTTAATCTTGGAGCCCTTGGACCCGGCCACCACCATGGATTTGAAGTTGTTGTACTCAGACAGGGACTTCTGAGCGGAAGATCCTGTCTTGTCTCGAGCGTCATTCAGGATACGGTTCACCTGGTTTTCAAAGGTCTGTCTCAGAGTGTTACCGGGAGTGGGCTCCAGTTCGTTGTTGTGAGCTTTCTCAATGACCTAAAAAAAAATATATACAAATACACAGTGATTAGGTTTGGCTGAAGCTTTAAAGCCCGAGAGAGTACCATGGACACGGATCTGCTCTGCGTGTTTGCAAAAAGTGACCAGCAGGTGGCTCCAAAACCAGCTTCACAAATAATCAAAATTTCACAAATTTTAAAACTATGGCTAAAGGAATTAAATTAAAAACATTAAAAAGGTTTTATTTAGAAGTAATGTCAGAACGATTCCTTGTAAAATTATCAAAATCCTTTAAGCAACCCTTAAAGAATCTATTTTAATTACTAAGATGTACTTTTTACTGATATTTATATGAAACCCAGGATGTTCCCCCTCTGTGGGCCTTCACGATCTAAATTTAACTGTGTAGACTCGTAAATCAGGTCCTGAGGTAAAAAAAATAAATAAAAATATATGTATATACAAAACTCACTCACCTCTATCACATCTTGCTTGGCCTTCTTGATGGTGTTCTGAATGTCAAGATAAGTCTTTGCATCAGCGATAGAGTCACCGATACCAATAGAGTGACCTATAAATGTGGTGGGAAAAAAAAACAACAGGATTTTATTAAAAAAAAATTCCTAAAAATAAATAAATAAATAAAAACCATGGCCAGCGATGAACATTAAAATCAATTAATGAGAGCTGAACTTCAGTCGTGATCACACGTGCTGCGTCACTAATGAAATCTCACCCTCGATGAGCAGCCAGTTGTTGACGACAGTCTGAATGTTTGAGTAGAAGAGACGGGTGATGTCATGACCCATCTCAAGGTAGGAGATGTGGACAAGGGAACCTGCGGAGGTTCCGAGGGACTTCTTACACAGGATGCCCATGATCAGCTCTCCGTTCTCCACGATCACCTGCAACAAAGTAGGAACGGTGTCGTCAGAGAGGCTCATCATCAGAACGCAGTTGACTAATATAAAATATAAAACTTTTTTGCAATTGATCTTTAAGATTCTCTGGCCATATTCTTTATAAAAGGGAAAACATTTTTAGAAGAGCTCTATAAGAAACCCATGATGTTTTCCCCTCTGTGTAGACTCGTAAATCAGGTCCCGAAGTAACTTAGTGGTACCTCTAAATGAGATTAGCATCAAAGAAAGAACTACTTGCAACACTTTTCTGATAAGAGAACTCTTATATAAGACCTTTAACGATTCTTTAAAAGATCCAAATTAAAGAGTGGAGCCTAACAGGTGAGACGCACCTTTGTGTCTCCTGGAGAGATGTGCTTATACGGGCCGCTGTCCTCGTCATCCGGATGCGTGCTGTGTGTACGGATCACGTTAATGTGACCTGGAATGATCAAGCTGAAGATCTGCTTGCCGGTCCACAACGGGCGTGGCTTTAAGATGGCTGGCTGCGGTACTTTGCCGTCCCAGGAGGACAAGAACATCAGCAGGTTCATCACTTCATCCTGATCGAAGAAATTTAAAAAACACTTTGTGAGAAAAATAAATTTTAGTGTTATTCGTCACAAAGAAGTCAGACTGATACGCACCCTCTCCAAGAAGACATCTCGCTTGGTGAACTTGCGCACGGCGGTGAGCGTGTCCTGCACAATACCCATGACAGGTCTGTTGGACTGGGGTGTGACGATCATACGCGGCACCATGGCCAGCTCCTGGATCTCGGCTCGCGTCTCGAGCGACTGGGGCAGGTGCAGGTTCATCTCGTCTCCGTCAAAGTCGGCGTTGTACGGAGTCGTTACGCTGTACGAGAAAGGAGATCAGAGTTTTATTCCGTTTTATCCATAAATTTTAGTAATGCACACTAGGCGGAAAAGTTATTATGCATTAAAAGGTGCAGTAACTAGTTTTTAAAAGGCTTTCTATACATTTTATCACCAATGAAAGCTATAAGATATATAAAATACCATATCAAAATACAGGGATCTGACCAATGGGATGGAAAAAATTATAAGTGCTTTGTACATTGCAATCCACTTCTCGGGTCAGCAGATGGCTTTAGAAACACTTGTGTGAAGTAAATTAGATATACCTGAGGTTGAGTCGAAACGTAGACCAAGGCAGGATTCGGACCCTGTGACCCATCATAGACATTTTGTGCAAGGTGGGCTGTCTGTTAAAGATGACGATGTCACCGTCGCACATGTGTCTCTCCACCTGATGAAAGAAAGTAAAAACAAAAAACTTAAATATGTTAAATAAATTGTTATTAAAATAATTTTAAAGATAGAAAGCTGCAGTACTTTACCTTATAGCCGATCTGAAGGTGAAGGTCACTTGGTTTCGGGTGGAACCGAAGGTCAATTCGGTCTCCGTTATCACGGATGATGTATTTGGCTCCGGGATACTGACTGTTCCCTCTTCGCACGAGCTCCTGGAGTCTGAAAAGGGGACCAGAATGAAACCATTTTGTTACATGTGATGATTCCCTAAATGCGAGTTACCACAATACATTATGTATACGGATTTTTTTCTGATCAAAAGCTTTAAGTAAGTTTGATTAATTTAGCTTAGCCGATTTTCAGCTAAAAGTTTCTAGTTACCCAACATTAACTATAACCTTAACTAATCATAAGTCAAAAATGTATATCAAACACATTGTCTCCCAGGAAGTCCGCGTTACCTGTCGATGTTAAATGGTGTGACGATCTCCGGGAAGGTCATGTTAGCAGCGATGGAGCGAGGAACGCCCACCTGGTCGATCTGCAAGTTAGGATCGGGCGTGATGACGGTTCGGGCCGAGAAGTCCACACGCTTCCCCATCAGGTTTCCTCGCACTCTACCTTCTTTCCCCTTCAGCCTCTGTTTGATGGATTTGAGTGGACGACCGGATTTTTGCATCGCCTAGAAAAGAAGGGATCGGATTTACAGTTCTCGTTTCCAAGCGGATTCATTAGAAAATTAACAGTTAAAAGTCAACAACTTAAATAAGCTTGTATCTATTTCGAGAAATTTGTTACATTGTGTTTGACGTTACACTCAGTCTGACAGCTTATTTAATTTTTTTATATTACATACTCTGGGCAGGCCAGGCAGCTCATTGTCCA
The DNA here is from genome assembly GCF_024256425.1 of Clarias gariepinus. Classification (NCBI taxonomy): domain Eukaryota; kingdom Metazoa; phylum Chordata; class Actinopteri; order Siluriformes; family Clariidae; genus Clarias; species Clarias gariepinus. The sequence goes on along the minus strand of NC_071113.1, from coordinate 28,965,418 downwards.
CCATAGTGGCCACGTGGAACTGCAGGAGCTTGACGTCTTCTGCGATGACGTGGGCGGCAGCACCACTCTGCTCGTTCCGCCGGAGCTGGTTGTTGATTTTCACAATGTCGGCTAACTTGTGCGTCAAATCGTCCTAAAGAAGAACCACAAGCTTAGGTTAGTATTTTAAAAAAAACAAAAAAAAAAAACACGCATGTATGTTACTGTCTGGTAAAAATGAACCACAATGACGAAGCTCACACTTATTTTAAGACTAGAAAGACTTGAACTTCAACAGAACTTGCTTTGCTATTTATAAAAAATAACTCGTGTGTTTGAATTACATTTGACTTCACTGTTTTTAAATAAAGTTTAATAACGTAAACAAGGTTGAATTTGTGTGTCTGACAATTCATTAAACGAGTCTAATCCAATTCTGCCCAGACGATATTGTTTGAGAATTTTTAAATTAGTTGTTTTGCTATATTTAAGAATACGAGTGTTTATAATTGTAAAATTTAAACAAGATTGTGTGCGTGTTTTACAATTTAAAAAGTCTGACCATAAATTAAATATCCTCCTATATGGGACTAGTGTTTTTGTTATAGCTCATATTCCTCAACAAATACAAATTTAGTAAGTGTTTTATACTTTTAATCAGGGTTTAATTTGTGCGTGTGACTTTTTAAAATCTGCGATAGTTCTTACTCAGTGTGTTTACATAGTTGGTTAAAATTTAATACAATTTCTGTTCATATTGCCTCGGATGTTCTGGGGAGTAAAAAAAAAAAAAAAAGAATTCCAAGACATTATATATTACACAATATTCAAGCCTTGATGTAATCACTAAAACACAATAACACACAAAGAAAAACTAAACTGCTCTGAGGTCTAAGGGTTAATAAACGTGTTGAATATGGTCACATTTCAGCAGCACAAGTGTCACTAAGCTCACTGGACAGATTATTATTAATTAAAATAACTACCCCCCCAAACCCCTGAACTCAAAATTTAAAAGTTGTCTATGGCTTACAATAATTTCTTAAATAATGAAAGAAGTAAAAAGTACTTTAGCTCTTTTAATAACCCTTGATCATTTGTTGTGTTTGTAGAGAAATTGAGAAATTGAGAATTGTTTCTTGCTCTTTGTTACTTGGTGGATATTTAATTCCACGTAAAGACTGAACTACTGCTATAAGCGTTTTTTAGGATAAAGGTTAAGCAACGCTGTGGTAAAATAACCGTCCACACAAACCTTACCGTTTCTGAAACTCAAGACTAATCTCCGAGACCCACCTGATTCCTGGCCGAGCCCTGCATGACCACGGCCGGTCTGACGGCGAGAGGCGGCACCGGCAGCACGGTGACGATCATCCACTCAGGCCGGGAGAACTTGGGATCCATACCGAGGATGTGATCCTCTTCGTCTGAGATGCGTTTGAAAATCTCGTGCACACGTTCGGGGCTGAGGAGGATCTTCTTCTCCTGAGAGTCTTCGTTCACGTGCTTCCACTCGGCGTACAGCTCCAGGCCTGAGCGCCGAATACGGGGCTGATACCGCCCACATCCACCGTGACCCTGATTCATTAAAAAAAATTATATTAAGAAGACCCGTTAATACAAGACAGGCGGTTAAACAAACGGGGGCCGATCCGGCCGGGCGTGTTCGAGCTCACCTTCTCTTTAGTGAGGTCCTCATCGTTCTCCTGCTGCTCCACTCCGAACTTGTTGTCCATCTCTTCCCCGCCCTCACAGATGTTTTTACCTTTACACAGGTCGTAGACGTGCAACAGGCGCTTTTGAGGCTGACCTTTCGACTTCGTCAGGATGTCTTTGATTTTCGGGTTGTTCTGTAATGTGGAATGACAAACGATTTCTTTAATACTGACTATTTTTAACAATGTTAAATTCATATACAAGCTTGTGCTTATCAGATTAACGTCATATTTCTTAGTGTAAAAAAAAATGAAATAAGAATAAATAAATTAAATAAATAAAAATATTTAAAAAAAAAAAAAAACACACCGCATCGACCAGAAGCTTGGAGCAAAAGAAACAAACACAGCGGAGAACTTTCATGATCTTATTGATGAAGCCAACGTGAAAGACAGGCTTGGCCAGCTCGATGTGACCGAAGTGACCGGGGCATTCCGTCATGTTACCTGCATTGTAAAAACAAAACATAACAGGTATTTTATTGATCAGCACCACTACATCTGGTTTATAGTGGTGAATAGAATCACGTCGCACCTGCACACGTCTGGCATCGCCCAGACCTCTCGATGACCCCCTGTCGGGGGTCCATGAGGCCGCCCAGTTTGGGGCGTCCTCCCTCTGTGGTCTCGGGGTACTTGATGCCCCCTTCGGTGACGGACATCCGTTTCTGAAAAAGGGGAAAAATACGAGACTGTGCTTTATTTCCATATACATTGAAGAGTGGGAAAGAAGGAAAAAAAAAAAAATAAACACTTGTATGCAGCAGTTTGGTTGTCGGTGCAATATACAAACTTACACACTCCTAACACTCACCTCATACATGCCTTTTTTTAATAAATATTTTTGCACATATTAATATCAAAAGCAATGTGTTCATCACAAACCATGTTGGCATCTCATCAAACCTTAGAAATTAACGCATCATTGATCACGTGACTGCCATGCCACTCAATTTGCAGGTATGTACATTACTTAATCTTCAACCTCATACCCAACATTTCAGTAAACTCTGATGTACAGGGTGGCATTAATATCAGATAAGATTCAACACCTGGGAGCATATTGAATAAACTGATCCCAAACCATGTTTCTTTTAAAATGCAACATTTCCATGGTCTACTGTGCATAATCAGTGCTAACATTAAATGAAGTGCATGTAAAAAAAAAAAAAAAAAAAAAACTAAAATTTTTGCATGAAAAATAAAACTAAAAAAAAGGCATGCTTTTGATTTCATGTGTCATTTTTTATTGTCAGGAACAAAAAAAAGAGATGACATTATGTCAAGCTTAGGGAGTTAACCGAGTGGGAAAAAAAACAGACTCGTATAAACAAGCTGAATTAATTCTTTATAGTAAAAGCAGCAAAAGTCGATTTTATTGGCACCCTAGATTTCTGTTCAACTTTCCGCACGTGCGCGAACTGTTACTGAGTGGCGCGTGAGTTAGCTAGTAATGCTAAGCTAGCGCTAAACAAGGCAGGCAGGCGCGCGCGGACGAGACTAAACCTACTAGTAAATGATGTAAAGTGATTATGATTTTTTTTTATTATGTATAACAAAGCCGTTGTCCAAATGAAGAATGAAGAGAAAAACCTATAGCGCAAAGGTAAAGACCTACAAGCTCATCTGGGCTGATGATGCCGAACTGAACTCTCTTGATGAGGCGCAGTGGGCATGCGCTGTCGCTGGAAGGCGGTCCGTGCATCCTGTCTATTCAAAGAGACGCGTCCTCCCCTCGGCACGCCGCTTTTCACAGAGGGAACGGCTCTGAAACGCCACCAAGACCCTCTTCCTGGCACCGAAAGGTGACCGGAACGTGTCCGATGGCGGTTCCCAATCAAACCACTCAAGATAACAGTTTATTTATGTTTATAATCTAACTCCTTTAACTATACCGCTAGCCCCTTTCCTTCCCTTGATCTAAACTCGGGTGCGCTCTAAGCGCATCTGAAAGAAAACGGCTCGCACACGGCGTTATATAGACTGAACAGCAGCTACGGGTTGACATAGTCTCTTTCACAGGGGCGAATGCGTCCGTGACTCTGCGCTCCTGAACGTTCATTGGCTACACGAACTCTGAAAATAAATTATTCATAAGAGACGACGCACAGCCAATCAACGTTCACGTTTTCTAACTCAACGAATCCTAACCAGAATAAGGCGGGACGTCATAAAACCAGTTTTACTATTGGTTTATACTTAGAAAAAGCGTAATAGTAAGCCATGTGGGTGGTGATAAATTTAAATATTCATCTATATGAAATGTGATTTGTCGGTATGATAATAAATATGTAACAGATAGTAAGAACTAACCAATAGGAGCGATCTATGATGACACTCGTACGGTCCCGCCTCTTTAACGAACATTGCCGATGTTTGCCGAATGCTATTTTCCTCGTCTAAGCAAAAGTAAAAAAAACCGTACTGTTCCGTTCGTCTCGCCCTGGACCAGCTACGAGTGTTGGAAAAGAAGCTCGCGCGAAAGGCCTACCTCAACCAGCGAAGATTTAATAATATGTAGTTTATTTAGGCTTTATGAAAAACGACCTACAAATGTTTTAACACTGTTATTTAGCACACTTTTATATATAACCGCTGTTTTGTTAGAATTTTTTAACATTTACTATTATTTTATGGGAAATTGCAAGAAGCCTCGGAGTCAAGTTAAAGCAATGGCCGGACAACTGACACTGAAATTCGGTATGCGGAGTTGGAAAGCCCCCGGAAAGCCTGGAGCTTTGTTCCAACAACATTTTAAAATATATTCTCCATACAAAATATGATATTTTGTCGCTCAGTCATTGTGAGACGATTGCTTAAAACGGTGGTACGTATTTTAGGATTTTATACATATTTTTTTCGACAGTTTTCCTTGTAGGCCGCGTTTTAATCTCAATACTATATAGCGGATAATACTAATATTATTAGATAAGTTTTTTAGAAAAAAATATTTGATAACACTTCCAAACTGTATGTTTCGGTAATAATAATGGGTTTAAACCTTAGTGTGATAGAGAAGTGCTACATTAATGTTATTTGAAACGAAAAGGTGCGTTAAATAACACATACTAGTGTTCTAATGACCTTAATAGTGTGAAGGTTAGTGTATATCTCGGTGGTAATTACATTACACGACGTTTTTTAAGCTGAATTGATCAACCACGTCGATTTTGCTTTAAAAAATAAAATACATAAGTATTGAGCCACAAGTCGCCTTGCTTCGAGTGAGAAGGTTAATGTACAATATGGCCGCCGTGGTTGTTAGCTTCGTAGCTTAGCATAGCCCACAGCAACGTCGAAGAGGAGAAGAAACAGAAATAAATGCCTTTATATATACATAAGTTTTTTCTTTTTGAAGATTTAAAATATACGTTTAACTCCTAACATTTAGTAGACGATATAATAAATATATTTTTAAAGCAGTGAAGTAGATTATCAATTTTATTTCCCTTTTTACTGTTTGTTCCCTCTTTAACAATATTACCTCATATCAACCAGGCATTGTACATTCATTAATTATTTATTATTAAAATATTAAGAAAATAATAAACCAAATTCGGGCTAATTTAGCGTAGTATTAACGTTAAATCTAGCTAATATTTGTTGCCATGGAGATTATTTCGGTAATGAAATACGCACCGATGTGTAACAGATATTCACATTATAAGAATAGAAAAAAATATATAAGATAGCATTAGTTCATTTGTTTCATGAATATTCTTAAAATATTAAACGTGATGTGGAAGTTGTCGATATCTTTCTCTTGCACGCGCGCGATGCTAAGCTAGCTAACATTCCACAATGCTAAAATGCTAGCCTTCGGTTTGTCTCCGGGCGCTGTACACGACATTAAAACGACTAATTCACTTATATTTCAAAAGTTTCGAGTTTTAAGTTAATGTCTGATTTATCTATTAAACCCCAGGCTGGCTGATTGGTTTGTTATTTATGTATTAAGTTAAGTTTGTTAGCTAGCAAGCTAGGTAGCTAGTCATCTTCACCAGCTTACAGTAAAAGCTTTGTTTTGTATTAGCCCTCATACGTAACACGGGTGTGTTGCAGTTTCGTTGCCGGGTGTTTTAATATCTGATTATTTACATTTGCGTGTGTATTTAATGGACATGAGGTTCTTAGACGTGTATTATTGGTTAAAAATTGATAAAATAGATGAGCTGGTGTGTGTGTGTGGTCAGGGTGTCAGTATGGCGGCTCTGTAATGAAAATGGAGTCTGCTCTGTTACACAGTTGTTGTTTTGTGTAAGGAAGACAGAAGTCAGGCCGAGTCGTTTCCAACAGCTAAACAGGTCTCCTTCCTTATTTATATATCTTTTTCTCTCCCAGCGACTAAAGAAGTCATTTTAGTCCAAGATTTAATAGGGAGGAAAAAACAGAATGCATTCCAGTCGTGCCACGGAGGCAGGATCAGATTATCTGCCTCACCAGTAAAGTCGGCTTAGAGAGGTCTTCTCGGTGCTGCCAAGTCTTTTTAGGTAAAAGGGGGTAAAGTAGTCAGAGAAAGTGGACATGATATCATCACGGACGTGATAATTTGCACGTTGATCAATTCTTTGTGATCATCGGTGTATCAATTTACAGAAGACAGACAGTACATAAAAGAAGGTTGTTTTTAGGACAGAACAGTTTTGTGAGAAAAAAAATGTTGGAGAATAGATTGGAATTTTTGTGTTGTTTATCTCCTAAAGCAGGAATTCACCTTTTTATGGTTTTATCATACAATAGTACCACGACATATGAATTTAATCCGTTCTGAGGCGAGTTCTTAAGGTAAAATTTGGTATCACAAAACAGATCTTCCCCATAGAAAATAATGTAAATGCAAATTATATTTTTGCTTGATCAAAACATTTAGGAAAGACAAGTAAATAAATAAAATACAAAATAGACTTTAAACCTCATTTTTACCTTAGTTTTTAATTATGCCTCTTGGCTCCTTTTGAATGAATCCCGGACGTATGTGCAACTTGGCTTGCGTTCGTCTTGGTTCGGTCACTTGTATGCTGAAAATGCTTCGTGTGATGAAGCAAATATTAGTTTTTAAAGCAAAAATTTGAGAGGCTATAGAATGTAGAAACAATTAGCATTAGTGGTGGTGGTGTTGTAAAGTAAACGGTTATTACGGATGCAGTATCACGATACCTCTGTGGTGATTTGATATACCATTGTATATATATATTATATGGATACACCTTAATAAAATGGAAATGGTTGGTGATATTAACTTCTTGTTTGTGGTACATTAGTATATGTGAGGGGGGAAAACATTTCAACCCAGTCAACTGAGGTATAAATGAGGGTAGGTGGAAGAAGGACGATTTTATGAAAATAGAGAATTGATTGAAATAAATTTTTTTTAAAGGAAGCACAAATTTATGTATTTATGTTACGTATAGAACACGGGTAATTATTTGAATTGTTGCAAAGTAAACCGTTACTAGGGATGCTGTATCACGATACCTAGGTGTCACTGTGATTCTGTAAGTTTCACCAATGTTTAAATATCCCGTTGTAACTTAAGTTTTTTACCTTAATTCAGTTGTGATGCTTTTGAATAAAACGTGGGCAATTAAATAGCCTGTTGCTTATGGTATTGGTTTTAGATGTATATTATAACAGCATTTAAACAATATAGACTAACTTCAGATAAAAGTTAAATTTTACGTTTTTACAGAGCAGCACGTATTTGTTACGTCATCAGTTGTTTGGATGAATGATGATGATCAGTGGTTGGATCCCAGCCATCATAGGGTTCTCACAGCAGGAAAATCTCAGAAATTGACGAATGCGTTACTAATCCAGTCCTAGTATCTTTGGTTTTGGAAATAACAAACAGTAATACACCACACATCCAACTTTTATAGTCAAGAAATATCAGCACTTATATCCAGTCCATCCCCATTACAGGTTTCTGATGTTTGTGTCTTCGTGTCCTATTTTAGAAAATCTGTAATATGTGCCGCACAGCCGGTTCTCCAGAACGAGGGTTAGTAAACTCCAGGCTACTGGATGATGACACCAAGGTTCTCACCCTCATTGTAAAGACCCCTGGCAAGAAAAGCTCAGGGTTGCTTTTGGTGTTTATTACTTTTTAATTACAACAAGATGGCTACAAGTTAACTGTGAAGTGTTAGCTTTAGTAGATGTTAATGGATCACATTTTCTTTTTTTCTAATTAGATACGCCATCATGATATAACACAAGTCACCACAGAGCACTAATGTTAAGTATCAAAGTGCTGACTTTAAATCGCTGTAAAATCTTGAAATTGAGTTCTATCAAGAAAGCTAATGAGATTATTAATATCAGGTAGACGTTTCCATGCCAATATGATGCTGGGCTACTTAGCTTTATTTGCTTTGTCTTATAAATTATTTAATTACTAGATTCTCAGGATTAATTAAAGTTCTGATTCCTGTTTTCCCCTTTTTCTTTTCTTCCTTTTTTTCCCCCAGACAGGTGAGTTCACTTTATTTTGAAAAGCTTGACAAGTCAAAATAAATGTTCTCAGAGTCCCGTCTTGTCACTGCACAGCTGGTTGTTGAGAACATGCTGAACATGGAAGTTTTTTTGCAGTTTTCCTACTCTTAAAACACCTGATTGAGGGAGTCGACTGATTTACAGTCTTTTCTCAGATTAGTCAGATGGGGAAAAAAACACACACAAAAAAAACTCCAGAGAATACAGTTATCCATGAATAAGGTTAGACGCAGACGAATTAGTGGCGCTACGTTTATAATCTTGACAGTGTGATTTAGTCTTAAAATTAATCAACATTAAAAACGCGTTGTTAAATTTGTGCGGGACTGTCATTTGCACGTTCTTGTTTAAATAACCTAAAAAAAAGACAAATCTCTGAATGGTTCATTTAGTTTAGAGGAATATTTTATAGAGTGACTTTGCTGTAAAATATTTTACTCTTCTCGTCATATCGTGAATTCGGCGTCATGTAGTTTAGTTGTGATTCTGCGAGGCGTCCAAGTTAGGTGCTCAGATTTGAAGTGAATTTAACATAGCTAAATGTTTTTATTTGGACTCGATGTTGGTGTAGTGGGATTCGGGATGAGTTCAGAGGAACAGGTTGAGAGGTTCATGTAGCATCGCAGAAAGATACAAAAATTTCACAATAAGAACTGGAGTGTCAAACTTGATTACAGGTTAAAAACAAATAGGTTGACTGAAATAATATATTTATTTTTTCATATAGATTGAAGTCTGATCATATACAGCGAAACAGTATTGGTCAGCTTCCTATTCAATCCTAAAATAATAATATAATGTTTAAACTTTTATCTTTGTCAAATGTTCAAAGGCCTCAAACTCAAATATGTTATAAAAGCTTGTTTCATTTGGATCTTTTCACATTTTAAATTTAATCATGTAAAGTAAATGACAGTAAAAATAAAGCTAGACAGTTTTCTTAATCAGGTTATGTTGGAGTTTAGGTACTTTACATGGGCGTGTAATGACTTGAGTTTTGTACACTTACCTCCAAGCTTAATACGTCTCTCAGTATAGTGTTGATCTTTTTAAAGCAAAAACTTTTTAAAGTATTTTAAACTGTTTAAAGTATTACAACCTGCTAGGTTTTATTTTATTTGCTCTGTCCAGAGATGGTTTGTTAACTTGGGAAATATACAATTAACAATATTTAAACTGCTTTCTCTTGTGCCACAGCAACAGATTTCTTTTCTTTGTGTATTTTCAAACCATGTTCATTTAACTTCAAAATAAATGATAACTTTTACAGCACATCTGTCCTGTGTGTGCTTTTTTTCTCCTGGTTATATTACCAGTGTGATGTTAATCCTTCTCTTACATAGAGCGCCACTGCGTGGCAGACAGCAGAATTCTGTTACACAACCTCAGAGCCTCCTCTGCTGGAGCTCAGCTGCTACTGCTGGGGTAATTCAGTCCGGGCCTGTCATGGTACGACTTTTAATGTGGTTTGGAGATGAGCGTAAACTTGAAATACATCCTCGTTGTACAAGAACATGAGTAAACATGATGGTGCTGTTTACTCAGGGGTTGAAATAAAGACTCGGTGATCAGGAAGTTCTGTACCATTTATAGGATTAATGTGGATTAGAAGTGTGTTTGTTTTAGTGGCTTAATTTTTAACATGTCTGTGCTTGGAAAGCTGTGAGACACAGGAAATTATTACGAACCGACTGATGACCTATTAAAATGAACACTTTGTAGTTCCCGATTGTGTAGAGACATGGCACAGTTTTAAACTTTTTTAAAAACGAAATGATTGTTCTAAACTCAGCCATGATTTAATCTGTAAACAAAACCTGATGCGTGGTTTGAGGACATGAAAAAGAAGAAGAAAAAAAACAGCTGTATTGGAACATTTTGTTCTTTTTGAGGTTCCCATCTTAAGGAGAAGAAAGAACCTCACGTGTATGGCTGTGTTTGGCTTCTTTTTTTTTTTTTTTGTTTATTGAATTATGTTTAAGCCCACTTTAAAACCAGAATATCTCAGTATTTCACGTCAGGCTGCATTTATTTCTCTTGCTATTTTTTAAGGTCTAGTCTCTGAATGGAAAGCAAAAGTACTCTGCTTTTTCTCACTCACTTGACGCTTCCTTGCGGGTCATATTTTAAACTCGGTCAGGTTTCACCCCCCCCCCCGTAACGTCACACACATTAACAAAAATCTGTCTTTTTAAGCACAATGCTGACCTTAGTCACACTGTAGGCATGCACATAGTAAAAGCATTGAGTATTTAAAAATGTGTGTGTGCTAATGTTTTTGAAATTCTCGTACCGTGATACACTTGGGAAAAAAAATTATCGTTATAACGTGCAATGCAATTAGTTTATTTACTTGTGTCCATTCTCGTTTTAAACACCTGCTAAAGAAATAAATGTTTGATTTGCTTGTGATGCGTTATAAGCATAAAATCTAAGTATAACCCATGTAATGTGTAAATGATTATGTTGCATGCATAAGAATTAAACTTTAATAAAATTATGCAAGAACATCCCTGAGATTTTATTTTGTTTATGTATTATTTTGGATTTAGGAATATAAAGTAATCTAAAGCAGAATACAAATGTTGCTGCCTACTCTAAGACCTGAGACTGAACTACCTGTGCAAATACACAAGGCCACAAACAAAATTTTTGTTTTATATAGTATATAAAATAAATGGTGTGAAAGCAGTAAATAAGCAGACTAAAAATTGGTGGAGATTGTTTAAAGTGATTTAAGTTTATAGAATTTGTTAAACACAGACATGAGTTCACCACTTTTTTGGTTTCATTAATCATATTTTTTAAATTATAGTATAATAAAGCATAACAAATATGAAGACAATGGTGGTGTTGCAAGTTGATCCTAACTTACAGATATATCAAAACATACTGTAATTTTTTTTTTTTTTTTTAATAAATGACAAAGTAGTTTATAGGGTGGATCAATGTACATGTGCACAAACACTGTCGATATCTTTCACACAATCTTGCAAGTGAAGATGTTCCTTGGTGGTATTAGGAGAGCTGGTGGTGTAAACACACACCTCTCTCTCACACACACACGCACACAGGAAAGGGAAGTTTACCCTGTGACACTTTCGCATGTACCCTGTGATGAGTTCCTAACTATAGTGATGACTTTTGACAATAAAGTTCAGCTTGTAAGGATCTGACTTGAAAACTGCAATCTGTGTGAGTTTAAAAAAAACCTCTTTAACTGGTCACTATTATTCCCCATATCCAATCACTCATCATTATTATTCCCAGTGTTCAGTCACTGGTCACCATTATTCCCTGTATTTAATAACTGGTCATTATCATTCCTGATGTGCAATAACTGATCATGGTTTGTATGAAGGAAGGATTTATTATTATTTTTATTTTCTTACATTTATGCCTTGGAAACATTAAAGCATCAAACATAAAAATTAGTCATTTAAAAGAATCACCTTATATTTGAAATTTAAAAGATGTGTGAAACAAGTGAACGTGTTGAAGATATTTGGCAGAGGCCCTTATGCGCTGAACGTTTGAGGATTGAGAGCCTTGCTCTGGACACACAACTTCGAAAGCATAAGTCCACTGTCTTTGAACACTGAGCTACTGCAGAAATCAAAAGTGAAAGTAAGTAAATAGTGTGAAAGAATCGTGTTTGAAAATTAATGAATTTATATCAGATGAGAAAAATGAATCAGGAAAAGAATCACACATGAAAATAAACAAATGAGACGAGAGAATCAGATTAAATGTTTTTTCTACATATCAGTTTTAAAGGTTTTATTGTACATAATTAAGGAAGGACTGGATGCTCACACTGTATTTAGTCACTTAAAGTGAATGAATAAGGTCAAGGAATAAGCTGATTTATCAGAACCTGCTTTAATAATATCTATACTGAAAACAGGAAGGAGTCAGTGCATGTTTGTTTGAAGTGTAATTTATCATTTTGTCTGATTTCATAATCTGAAGTCTTGAACAGGACCAGGGGAGGTGCCGTGCGTTAGAACTCTGGTTAGTGATTCACAGATTAACTAGCATGTCTAAAAACGTCTACTAAACTGCACGTCTCGTATAAGTATATCGTATTTATTTTGTACCAAAGGTTGTGGTTAAGATTCTGAACATAAATAAAATCATTTAAGTTTTGTTCTTTAACAAAAGCCTGACAAGTTCACTGGCAATTTGAATGACCTTTGAACTGGTTTCCATATGTGAGACAACATTATGGTTTAGGGTGAGGATCCCAACATGTACACATGTAACACAGCTGACGAGGAACTGAATAAAAAAAGAGAGAGACAGAAAAAAAGGTGAAATATGCGGTCTGGATTGTTTTGGTGAGTTTCTGAGAACAGTATGCTGCAGTTACAAGAAAAGTACAAGCTCTTCCTGCAGGAACTGCATGTCCCCTAGTGATGTCACTAGCAGCATGGTGTGTGTGTGCGCGTGTTGGTGTGTGTGCGCGTGTTGGTGTGTGTGTGTGTGTAAGCCCAGAAGATGCCCACTAGGGGGGAAAAGCGTGTAGTTTAACCTGCAATCCGCTGAGCTTTTCACCGCTGACTATCCGGCATGTTTACTTTTAATCATCGGAGTTCAGTTCATCCTGCGTGCGCTGAAGATTTCTTCTATAACTACAGCTTTTAGATGTTAATTCATTTCATAAGTCAAAGAAAAAGCAATTATTCTCTCCAGCTATAACGGCTCCCATTTTAATAAGCTACACATGCAAAACTTACACAACAGGTTTCCAACATGTTGAACTGGATGGCATCACAGATTCGGATCGTTAATTACATTTTCTCTACTTTTTATTTGTATTAAATTGTTATTTTTAATTCTCGTAATGCAGGAAACATCGTCCGCACCACAATATGCTTTCAAGTACTAATTTAGTCTTGCTTGTTTAGACTTTTTTATTATTATTATATATATATATATATTTTTTTTTAAACCACAAGTATGACACTAAAATGTTGTTTCCAGTAAAGAAAGTAACATATTACATAACAGCCCACAGTTCAGGCCAAAAAACATGCAGGCTGTCAGGAATTCACTGCAAAAACAGAAGCCGGAGTCAACGACTCTGGGGAAGTCACAGAACTGCAGCAGTTTCTCCAACGCGGTCGTTCACATTACCAGCCCAAAGTGACTCAATCTGATTGAATTTTTTTTTTATGGCTGTCTGATCGCACAAATTTGACATTTTTCAGTCACTTTTGTTTGTTGTCTAAAGTGAATTTACTGAATTTCCGATATGTGGTCATGTGACTTTTCCCCCTCTGCGCATGTGTGAGGCGCTCGCTAATGTCATCAGTCAGCATCGGCAGTGCGGGGATTTCATAGCAGTTTTATTTTTTGTGATCTATTTTAAATTTTACATTTTTAAAATCATCTCCTCACTATTCTTTCCTCTGTGAAATACAAAACCTCTTAAACTCCTTAAATCTAATAGAAAATCATAAGTCTGTTCCGCTGTTGTCTCGACATTCCAATTTAGTTGATGAAACACTGTGAATTTTTTCCTTCTTTCCTTTCCTCTCTTTCTTTATAAGTATTTTGTTCTTTTTAATCATTTAATTTATTTAATAAAAAAATTTTTCATCATGTGTCTGTTTATTAGTTGGTTTACTCTGTTTACGGTTATTACTTATTTGTATATTTTTGTTAAGTTTGCTTATATTCAATATTTTATACCTGATTCTTGTACTCATATATCTTTTATGTTGTTCAGATTTTTTTGTGATTTAATAAAAAAAAAAAAAAGGATTTCATAGCAGCTGCTAAAACGGATAAAAGTGAGGCATCTGGCGTTCTACCTTCTTCTAGACCTCAACAAATCCAGTCGACGAACTGTTTATCGTCCTTCAGAGCAAAACCCCAGGTGTATTTTTGCTAAAATTGCATCTATTGTTTGAAACAAATGAGACGCATCGATGTTCGCGTCCACATTACCGTCACTTATAATTATGAATGTGAACCGTCATGACATGCAAATCCAATCTGACAAAAATAAATAAATAAATAAAAATCAGGTCATTTGGATTGTAATGTGAACGTAGCATTTTTGCATAGTACTTTATAAAACAAACAAACAAACAAACAAAAAACATCTAAAATGCATTGTTCTGTTTGGTTTCATCTCTTAGACGGCATAGAGAAAAGAATTTAAATAAAAATTTAATAAATGTTTTTAGTTCTGTTTGTTAATTTACGAACTGCATTTTATACATTTAAACATTAATATTTTTGTATTAAACTTTTACATTTTATATCAAAACAGTAATATACAAGTGCAATATCCAAAAAAATTAATTACTGCAAAAAAGTTTATTTAAATAAAAATGTGAAACTCTCATATATTCTATAGGCTATTTATTGCACATGAAACAAAATATTACTATTACTATAATATATATATATATATATATATATATATTTTTGGTTTTCATGGAAATTAAAATAAACTATTAAAATATTTAGTTTGAGTTTGAGAACATTACTCTTCATACAGTATAAATACTATATATATCTCTGTCTACTTCAGTACAAGCAACCTCAATCATGGGTAAAACCGCTGACTTGACACTTTTTATTGTTTACAGCATATGTTCTAAGTAGCATATTTTGTAATTTCTCTCTGTTATTGTATCTGTTTATGTCGTGAAACTTTCATGAAACAAGTTAGTTCCTGTTCTCCCTTATGTTATAGCAGCTATAATAAGTTATTCTCTCTTCACGTTACCAAAAATCAAATATTCCTTAAAGTTAGAAGTAGGATTTACTAATTTGCAGATAGTAAGTTTAACATTTATGCGCCTCATGGCTCAAATTGGCAAATCATGCATTAATGTCATAGTTATTATTAGATTTGACTAAACAGATGCTGAAGAGACCACATCTGGATTTGTACATGGGTTATAACACGAGTACTTCATATTCTTCATTCTTCTAACTGTTTTGTTGTGTGGAAAAAAGGGGAATTTGAAAGCCATTCAGTTCAAAGATATTTTGCTGTCACTATAAGTATTGAGTACCTTGTAATTTCTCCTCTCTGCTTCTGTTAATTAGCACCTGCTCACTATTAAACCTGATCAGTGTCTTCCAACAAGAAGAAGTTTGTCAAAAAAGTTATAGAATAAGTCCTTGAATTACAAACGAATGCCGTTCCAGGAGCATGTTTGTTAGTCGGATTCGTCCGTAAGTCCAACAAAGTGAGTCTTATAAACCTTAAGCACAAATATACAATGTAAAGCATTAAAAAAAACACACATAGGTTTTGTGTTTTGGTTCTGCATTGTACTCTCGCGAGACTCTGCTTTAAAATAGTAAGGGGAATCCTGGGGACGCAGCGGGGTCAGCTGATCTTATTTAAAGGGAACTCGGGAAGACATCGGGAAGATCTATAAAGCGCAGTAAACGGTAATTAATGAAACAAAGTGAATATTTGGTGTGAAGACACTATGAGGAGCCTTTAGTCTTGGGTACGTTTTGTGGAGTTTTATAAGAGAATTAGCTACTATTAGCATCCTCCAGAACCACTCGCAGTTCTTCTGAGGACTTCAATTGTCACACCTGCTTCTTTTCGGCATGCAAAAACCAGCAACTTTCTTTTTTCTTTTTTTCTTTTTTGTAACTGGTCACTTACATAACAATACACTGCTTACTTTTCTGGTATACAAATAGTTTTTTAACTTTTAATTTTGTGGTAGAACCCTGATGCTTTCAGAGACGTTTTTGTACTAACTCAATAATGAAGTCATAAAAAAAGCTATAACAAAGTTTGCCAATAAAAAAAAATGTGCCCATGACCTTTGCACAGGGCTTTATATTACATTTTTGTTTTCCTGCATGTAAGGGGTTGTGAAATTCCGCATACAATTTTTAATTGTACCGAGTTGAGGTTTATCTATGAAAAGTTTTCACACTGTTCCAGAAGGCGTCGTCCATCCTGGCATCTCTCCGTCTGTTTTTTTTTTTTCATCTCAGTACTGTCATCACGCCCCCACCGTAAACATGCAGCGTGTCCATGTCTGTCTCTTGCCCACCTTCCACTGCCCCCTCGGTTCTTAAGCTCTTGTCCGTTTGTGCTGCTCTTCCCTGGCTTGCTGCCATACGGGCCTGACCATCTGCCTCCTTCTTTCTGTCTCTTTCTCTCTCTCTCTCTGTCTGTCTGTCTGTCTCTTGCTGTCTTCCTATTTCCTTTACTCTCTCTCTTTCTTTCTCTCTCTTTCTCTCTCTCTCTTTCTCTCTCTCTCTCTCTCTCTCTCTCTCTCTCTTTCTCTCTAACCCCCCTTTCCCGTCCCTTCCCCTCCCTGCATGGCAGTTCATGCTGTTTTTCGCTCTGCAATTCTGGGAGAGGGATCTATTTAAAGAGGCATGACAGGAAGGAAAGCCTGAGCCTGCTGATGATGCACTGAAAACCGTACAGCGGATTAAAAGCAAATACACGCGTAGAAAGCTTCGCTGTCGAATAAAGCGAGCCGTTCTGGCCTTGTACGCGTTTGCGCTTCTTTCTCTCATCTTCCTCATAACCTTCAGTCTTATCTGCTGTTCACCTCCCGCCCGTCGTGACTCACTCGCTCGTCTGAACAGTCTGCACTGAAAACAAGGCGTTCACGCCTCACCCCAATCCAGTCTCACACACGAACAAGCTGTCCTCTCTCTCTCTCTCTCTCTCTCTCTCTCTCTCTCAGCATGCCTGGTACAGCACGCCTGATTCGAGGCCGTCAGATGAAGAAGCTAATTAATTTGATTTAGCCGTTCTTTCCCTGGCAGTGGAAAAAAACACCCCCTCCTGCCGATTAGGCGCCCCTCCCGGTGGATTTTCCATCCTCTCTCTCTCTCTCACTCTCTCTCTCTTTCTCTCTGTGTGTCTCACACCTCTTTCCCGTTGCACCCTTCTTTTTTGAGATTTTTTTTTTTTAGCTGTGTCAGTTATTGATATAGTCGCTCTCTTATCGATATAATTAATTAATTTGAGTTCACGCTTGTCTTACTGTTCTACACTCTGGTGTTTATAGTAAAGAAACCTATGATAGATAGCAGACGCCAACATCATTCTGCGTAGTAACTGCGTAGTTCCTTACACACACAACCCTGATAGTAATATGATTATTACACGTCTAACCCCATCCATAACATATTTATTACACCTTTGACCCTGACACTGTCTGAACTGCCTTAGTTCTTCATGCCGTAGATTCAACAAGGTGCTGGAAACGTCCCTTAGAGATGATGCTACTGTATATATTGACATGACAGCATCACGCAGTCGCTGCAGATTTGTCAGCTGTGAATCTCTTGTTCCACCACATCCCAAAGCTGCTCTACTGGACTGAGATCTGGTGACTGTGTGAGTACAGTGACCTCAGTCTCATGTTCAAGAAACCAGTTTGAGATGCTTTTAGCTTTGACACATGAGCGATAAAGGGATAGACACGGTCATCAACAATAATCAGGGAGCACTTAAATGTGGCATTTATGTGCCATGTGGCATTTAAACTATGTTCAATTGGAAATTCAGGGCCCAAAGTGTGCTAAAAAAGTCTTCCCCACACCATTACACTGCCACCAACCGTTAATACAAGACGGGATGGATCCATGCCTTCATGTTGTCTCCGCCAAAATCTGACTCTGTCATCTGAATGTCACAGCAGATATCCAGACTCAGAATCCTCCCAGGCAGCGTTTTCCAATCTATGCTTGTCCAGTTTTGGTGAGCACAAGTGAACTGTAACTTTCCTGGAAGAGGTATTTTTTTGGGGGGTGGGGTTCAAAAACTGTAAAAACAGATTCATGTGTCTTGAGTCATCTGTAGACGACTCATGCCTGTAAGGACATCTAGAGGAAGTTCATTTCACCACCTAGGTGCCAGAACAGAGAAGAGCCTGGAGAGATGGTGGGATGAGACGAGCAGTGCTGGAGGATCGGAGAGAACGTGGTGTAGTGCGTGGTGTAATTAGCACAGAGAGGTAAGTGGGTGCTGGGCCATTTTTATCTTTGTAGGCAAGCATCAGTGTTTTGAATTTGATGCGGGCATCTACAGGAAGCCAGTGCAGGGAGCAAACCCCAGACACCAACATGTTTATTACACATCTAACTCCAACTCTAATATTTAATACACAGCTAACCCTGATAATAAGAGGTTTATTATGTTTCTCATGGGTAATAATAATAATAATACACTGATTTATTACTAGTACATTGATATAAATAAAAGTACAGCCAATAAACATCACATTTATTCTATAAAAAAACTCATAATAATTGTTTTATTACACATATAATTCTGGTACTAATAATTTATTACATTTGTAGCTCTCACACTAATTAGTTTGTTATGTATTTAATGCTGACACTAATATATTTATTACTCATATATGAGCTTTATGCTTGCACATTAATTACCTATGTAGATATTGTTAGATATTTAATTAAATAAAATTATTTTATTTTATTTTATTGTTAAATATTAGTTATAAGTTATAATATAACATTACTAAGTAATATAATATAATACTTAGTTATTACTCAGATAGTTAGTCATGACATTTTTTTTTTTACTTATTTAACCTTGGCTGCAGCAAAAGATTTTTGTGATAAATCTATCAGTTAAACCAGCCATATATTTTCCTAAAAAACCTGTTGAGGTTTTTTATTTTATTTTATTTTCATTTAATTTTATATTAAATTTTATTTTATTATTGTATTTTTTTTAACTATATATTTATTTATTTATTTTATTTTATTTTATTTTATTTATTCTTTTTGGGGTGGGGGTAGGTGGGGGGGATTAAAACTTTAGTTAACTTGCTATTAAATAATAACCGTAACTTTTACTGTTAATGTTTTAAAATTTTTTTGTAAAAAAAAAATATGTATAAAAATACATTATATATATATATATATATATAATCACAAAAAGACAAAAACGTTTAATAGTAGGCCTATAAAATAAATATTTTAGCAATAAATTTATTATTTATATCAACTGTAATTTTTTTCAGAAATGGTTCTTCATTTATAAGTGGACACGTACATAAACAAACTGCTCACAACTTACAAATGCATAGGAACGTAGCATTGCCAGACTAGCCGTTAGCATCTGCTCTAGAGAGCCTTCTGTTCAGTTCTTGTCTGGAACACAACAGATAAGAGCGCATCTACTGCATCCAGGCAGTGATACTCACCAACAATCAGACAAAACACACAGTCTGATAAATATTTTCGCTGCTGTCTTGTCGTTTTGAGGTCAGACCATACCGGGATGTTCTGGGATTTCTTTTGAGGTGCAGCAGTTTTCTAAGATCAGGTTTATACAGCGCACAGAGCACGGTTTTATTCAGTTTATGCAATAATGCTTATTTTATTATTCAGGAATAATGATTATATATCTAACTAACAGATTCATTGTTTATTCATTTTAATCTCACTGGTCGTACAGTTGTTATGTAACAATAACAGATTGTAGGATTATTCCATATTAAGACAGATTAAGGAAAAAATTCCATATTTAAGATACAATGCAAATAACTTCCTTGGAGCAAGGATATATGCATGAAAGGTTTATATATAAAAAAATACTATAAAAAGCAGTAAAGACTTATTAAAGAAAACAAAGTCAATACTTGGTGTGATGACAATTTGTTTAAAAATTAGTCCTATAATGTATGCAGTTTCATAAGGAAAAGAGCTGCTTAGTTTTACTGAACATCCTGCAGAACCAGCCGCTGAACTTTCCCTGAACCAGCCGCTGAACTTTGTCACAAAACCAGGGACGTTTGGTTTAAAAAAAATAAATAATTAAGTTTTTTTTTTTTTTTACATAATATGCTGCTTTCATTTCTGGCCTACAGATATTTTCCTGTAAGATTACAATGTTTTCCAGTAATGCTAATGTTTGGAAATGTTTGTACAGACTTAATAATGAAGTCATAAAATAAACATGTATAAGAAAGTTTGAACAAAAAACAAACAAAAAAAAAACATCTGATGCATAAGACTTTTGCACAGTGCTGTATATAGAAACTACATTTGAAATGCCATATGAGACAATACCATTTATAACTGACGTTGCTTTACATATGATCTGTTGCTCCTGTGAAGCCAAGCCATCCTCTCTCACGCTCTGCACAGTCCTGGTTTCTCTCTGCACCCAAACCTGGTGTTTACAACTTGTGTGCACTTGTTAAAATATCCCAGCCCAAACCGATAACATTTGTTAGTAAAAACAAAAAGGACAAAACTATGATTTGCACTCATAGAGAGGAGAGAAAATATATATATATATATATATATATGTATATGTATATTTAAATATACTGTATATAATGCATATTTCTACATTTTGGTGAGTTTGTATATACGAGATGCCGAGACCTCCTCATTATCTGTGTGAAAGTGCTCTGACTAATAAGTCAACTAGCAAAGGTTAGCTGCATGTCTCCACACTGCATCCCCAAGCTGAGATAAAACTTAATGAGTGTATGGCTATACAGAAAGATGTGAGACAATAACAAACAAACAAACAAACAAATAAATAAATAAATGATAATCACACATGGTCTTTTATGCAACTTTTTTATATTATGTATACATAACACACAAATTAACTACTTTGTCAAAGCAAGCATGCATCTTGTTACTGTTGTTCTGTTCAGTTGTTGTTTTTTTTAATGTGTTGTGTTGAACGCTGTTCAGACCAATCTGTGATTGTTTCTGAGAACCACACAGACGTGTTTTTTTAATTTAATATGATCTTATTTTGATTCGTTCTAATTTGATGTGTAATTAATATAAACTTTATTGTGCGTAGATGTCGCAGCATGTTTCATACAGGAAACGAAACCCTGTCTTTGCATTTTATTTTCAGCACAGTCCGTTTTAACGAACATGTTTGCAACATCTCACACGTGGCTTTGACTTTGACTTACAAAACCTCGCCCACTTTGTAGAAAATGACGAGAGACAGTGTATATATCATGCCTGGAAGAAAACAGAGATTTGATGCTTGGCTGATATCCTCCATCCCATTCCATCTTTAACAATCATGGTGCATTTGTTAGATAGTCATTGTGGCTATCGGGACACGTTTACTACAGTCTGTCATGTCTGTATTTATTACATAACACAAATATGTTTATAACAGATTTAATCATATAATGAAACCTGCTCGCTTGAGAGAGAGAGAAAACTGGAATTTAAGAAAGCGGAAAAGAAACTCAGGCAGGATGACTCTATGGCATTTATGTCCGATGAGTAAAGTCAAGAAAAATGAGGAGCCAAGTAAAGCGAGGTTCAGTTCGGGAACTTGAGTACAGTATGGTACGGCTCATGTGAGTGTTGTAATATCATTAAAATAGTTTGTTTTGAATTGTCTGAATTTATTTTCAGGCCTCACATGCCCGCCTACACACACACACACACACACACACACATACACGCTGACAGTGACGCACTCGTCACTCCGTTCAGCCCCCAAACCTTCCCAGGAGTGTGTGTGTGCACGTGTGTGTGTGTGTGAGTGTGTGTGTTTGCATGTGTCCATGTGTGTGTGTGTCTCTCTCTCTCTCCAGATGTCCCAGGCTCTTTGTTGCCTTGGAGATTCAGCTGGCCACGGCTCGCTCATTAGTGTCCACTGATCCATATGTCATACTGAAGATAGCCTTTGATCAGCCCCGAACGCGGGAACGTTCACCCGAGTCGTGTTCACAAAACTACGACACGATCTTCTCCGTGACCAGCTGAGGAATAATAAACATTGTCAGACACGTTCAGAAAGAGAGAGAGAGAGAGAGAGAGAGAGAGAGAGAGAGAGCGTTCGTTTGTTTTGGACTCCATTAGCACTTTACAGACTAAAGCCAAGCAAGTTTTCTTTTATTTACAGCCAGAGAAAAAGGCATCTAAACAGTACAAAAAGGCTTTTCTGCTAAACTACACCATGGAGCCCAGTGGTTTATTTAAAGTTCCATTGAATAAAAAAAGAAGTTCACTTTTGTTTCTTTTGTTTATATACAATAAATAGATCATTAAAAAACATTTTAAAAACTTCTTAGATAAAAAAGATATTACATATTTTTATAAAGTTTTCACACTTGTTTGTAGAGTCTAAATTTACAATTTTGGTTTGTTTGATGTTTGGTTTGTTTTAAATTCACATTTTATAATAAATAAACGAACATTGGCTGTTGAGCGTGCGGAGCTGAAAATATCCTCAGAAAATCAATTTATTGGTTAAAAAAAAACTTAAGTGTTTTTATAAATGACAAAAAATCACCCGAGCTTAGCGAATACAAATCCTGCACTAAATAAAGAATTAAAAAAAAAGAAAGTAAGAAAATTCACCCATCAATTAAACCACGCGCTTATTTATTTATTTTTTGGTCTTTGTTCCGAATCTCTTTTTGCAGCACTACGGCTCTGTACTGTGGCTCAGTTTATCAGTTTAGTTCACATGAACAAAAATAGAAAAAAATAGAAAAAGATTAATAAATAAAAACGCTGCAACTCAAATACATGTCATGTCTGATTCACTTCCTGGAGGTGAGTCGACTCAGGGTCATTAGAGTTCACTTGGAAGCTCCGGGGTTCTCCAACCTGAGCGTGATTGCTGTGTTTCCTTTAGAGAAAGTGAACACACTCACACAACACTGAACTAAAATATTCAGAAAACTTCCAAAGAAGACACATGCTAAACTAGCTAGTTAAATTAGCCTGTTATGGGACTGACTCGGATACTGGAACCCCGCCCGTGACACAGGAGCACTTTCAAAGAGCTTGGTGTTCAGTTTGGCAGGAGGAGGAGGAGGAGGAGGACACGAGGACATTTTTAAATTGCATATTAATAAATATTCATAGATTGTGGCATGTTCAATAAACATAAAGGTGTAGCGATGTTCCCGGGCCGATTTATCAGTTTACTGGGCATTACGAAGATATTAAACATTAATTAACGTACATAAATGATTTAGAGTCTGAGGAACAACGGGAGCAGTAATTACTGAATTATTCATAGTAGTTAGGGAGTAATGCTTTATCATTATTTAACAGTTTAAAATTAACATTAACTCATGATACCAATATTTAAAATCATGCAACATATTAGAGAGAAAAAATCTGTGCAATGTATATATAAAAAAAAAAAAAAACAACTTTTTATGGATGCTTAAAACCAAATAACTGAATATTAATATTGAGCCAATTTTTTAATATTACTTTTTATGTTTTTGTGCAACAGACAGGAGAAACAACTCGATTCCAAGACAGTCGCAGACGTTATGTAACTTCCAAACTCCTACAGCGACAGTGAAATATCGCTTTGGCACGATACGATCCTGAACTCGATGCACCACCAGAAGCGTTCTTTAAGGATTTCCAGAGCCACAATTTCAACAGTTTGTCCAGTTACTTTTCATTTCTGTGGCTGCGAGGCTACACCCTCCTCACGTCCACCGTGAAGAGCTACAAATGTCAACAGTTTGTCCAGTTACTTCTCATATCACGTGACTTTGTGGCGAATGAAACACAAACTGATCTGCGCTGCACTTCGTTCACAGAGTCAACGGCAGCCTGCAGGGAGAGAACACTGGAACATATGTGGCCTGGCACGTACTAAAACCACAAAATCCATACACCAATTGCCGGACACTTGTACCCAGCAGGAGGCACGGTGGAATAAACAGATAAATTGGTGGAGAAAAGGAATGAGGGGGAAGAAGAAAAAAAAAGAAATGACAAAGTTCCATGAAAAACCGGCGGGATCATAAGAGCGCCACCCGTTCCAGGCGAGTTCCCATGGAGACAAGGGGCCTGGTACACAATGTGAGGTGAGAAAACGAGGGAGAGCCAAAGGAGGGGAAATAAAGAGAGGGGCAGAGAGGGGATACGCACGGGGATGTGTGCATGTAATGAGGCACACTCAAGAATTAAACGGAAATAAAAGTAGGTGATAGATGTCCAGAGATGTGGAGAGAGAGAGAGAGAAAGGAAAAGCCAAAAGGAAAGCAATTTTGTGTGTTTCCTCTTTATTAAAATGTTTAGTGCTACGCTCAAATCTGCATTCCCAGACCTAATTCTAGTTACTCGATCTCCTTATGCATTTACGCCGTTTAAAAAAAAATTCAGTGCAAAAACAGAGCAGATTCAAGTTTTAATTTCATTTCCAGCAAAATTATCACAGTTTTTTTTTTTTTCATGCGTTTATCCAATTAAAAGCTCACTAGAGTGTAAGTGCCCCGCCCCCTGGGGGTGGGGGTGGGGGGGGTGTAAGGTGTCTTGCTCTACAGTAGGAGCTCGTTAGCAGTGAACGTTGGTGTTCTGATCGTGCTGATCTATACACATTTTCACTTGCTCATACACGTTTTCATAACTTTCTTTTCGTTTCGTGAAGCTGCTTTGAGACAGTGGCCATTGTTAAAAGCACTTAAATATATATATATATATATATATATATATATATAAATAAAATAAAATTGAATTGAATTGAATTTAGTGCTTGGGAGAGCTTTTCACTCCCACACATTGTTTTACAAACTTGGTATGTTTAATTTTTTCAAATCAGTGCCTTTCCCAAAAAATATATCCCATAACTGTAGAAACACACTGGATCTACTTGATGTTGGTGAAAAAAATGTCTCGTTAAAACTTTTCGTACAGTTATGTAATTAATTTAATTAGTTTGCTGAGTTGTTTAGATCAGTTGGAGGTGTGGTGTTGCAAATGAAAAAAATCGCTTGACTTAATTATTTAGTTTGGTAATTATTGTCTTTAAACAGACAGACAGACAGACAGACAGACAGATAGATAGATAGATAGATAGATAGATAGATAGATAGATAGATAGATAGATAGATAGATAGATAGATAGAGTACTTTATTAACCCCAACAGGAAGTTGTATCGTTACAGCAGCCAGTTCACAGATTATACAACAAGTAAGCAACAAGAAAGAAAAAAAAAATCACTCCATTTCCATTCACTTTATTCACTCACTCCATCATTCTGCAGTGCTTATTCTGTGTAGCGTCAGGGTTGCGTTAAGCCTGAAGGCTATCCTGGGGCACAAGGCGGGGTTCACCTTGAACAGGGTGCCACTCCATAGCACGGCACACACTCACTCACTACGGGCAATTTAGGTAAAACCAGTTAGCCTACCTTGCATGTCTTAGGACTATAGGAGGAAACCAGAGTCCCTAGAGAAAACCCACCAAGTATGGGGAGAACATGCAAACTCCACACACACACACACACACACACAGAGACCCCAAGGTGAAAATCGAACCCTTGACCCTGGCGGTGTGAGGCCACAGGGCTAAACACGATGCACCACACCGTGCGTGCTGCGTGTCGTCTTCTAAAATGATTATTACTAGCTGTTGGATGAATCACTCGAGCATTTCTACACACCCATCATTTCCTGTTTCAAAAGCAAATCCATCAACCTACAGAATCAAATCCTGGCGCTCAAGCGTGATTTAAACTGGAAATGAAATAAAAAACGAAAGAGAATGTAACTTTATGCGAAAGCAAAAGGAACCTGCGATTGATGCAAGATGCAACGAAGCAAGAAAGCCTCGTGCAGCCAATTATCAGGAGGCGCTGATATTTTCCTAGAACTCGCACATGTCTGAACACAACACAGCATTCCCAGGAGAGAGTCTATGACTCCGACACTCACCTGAACACTAGTTCAGCTTCTTCACATTCAGCTGCAATCAGCGCTGTGCCTTTAAGCTGCGCTCACGTTGTTTATTTTTCATGGCGTATGATTATTTCCCTGTTTTAAGTCAGTGTTAGTTGCCTATGTTGCTCAGTTTACATTATCTGTCTGTTTTTACACACACAGACACATATATAGGTCCAGCATCTCCTCCCTTATAGCGCTGAATTTATCGTTGCCATTTTTTACACTAGTCATCATTACAGCCAGATAGTTTCGTGGAAATCCAGATATAAACTTTCGCTCTCCGTAATGAGCAAGCTGTGAAAGTTTCGCAGCGAAGACACGAGCGAGAAGCCAGACTCAAAGTGGAACTTCTTCTGTGTGACGCCAGATAGTGGGATTATAATAGTAACAGTAGACAAGCAGCATGCAGATGAGTGAAAAGTTCTGCCCATGTCGTGTACGACGAGACTTCCATGGCTAACATGAACGCACATGTCTGAGTGACACACTGATGGACATTTCCATGCAGATGCGTATGTGGAGATGGCTTTAAATGCAGCGTCCGTTGTTTCCCATATGGGTTTCATACATGCTGTATGTACTGTATATATATATATAGAAGGTGTCACAAGGCTCTAAGTGTGTGTGTGCGTGCTTTACTCAGGTCACCAAACCCAGACTCTGACCTGCGGCCGCTCCTGCAGGAACTTCAAAATGTTTACTTGGCTCCTTCGCCTGCCACTCACCATAAACCTGCAGGTCTTTATGAAGGGCAGTAAACCGAGAAGGAAACGGAATGGAAAAGGGCATGTCCACGCGTACGTCTTCCCCCACTTTGATCCCTCTTTCCTTTCAACTCCTTCAGTTCATTTAAAGAGTTCTGCTTTCAGCAAAGTATTGTCTTCTCTCTCTCTCTCTCTCTCTCTCTCTCTCTCCACTCCTCTCTTTTAATCTTTTACTCTTTTCCCTTTGTCTATTCTGTGCCCAGTTTTTTTTTTTTTTTTTTCCTGTTGGCATGGCTCCTGTTTGTTTTCAGCCATTTTGGGGACTGGCAGTGCTCGTAACAAACTGCTTAAATGGCGTCCTCTTGCTCTCCCTCTCTCTTTCTCCCTCCCTCGCTCGCTTGCTCCCTTGCTCGTTCGCTTGCAACGCTATCACCCGGCTTTGTGTAATACGGGCTACATCGAGCACACAAGCGTGCACGTATAAAAAAACAATAGCCCGTCCTCGTCCTCGTCCTCGTCCCCCCCCCCACCTAAAAATAAATAAATAAATAAATAAATAAATAAATATTAGGGGGTTGGGGTGGAGGGGGGGGGGAACTTGAATTAAAATGATGAGAGAGGGGTGGGTGATAAAAAGGGAGGAAAAAAAAAAAAAACCGGTGGGATAGTTGGTGAAACCAGGGGAAAGAAGGAACACCCTGGAATCGTGTGTCCGAGTCAAAGTGAAGTGCAAAAAGAGGGAGAAAGAGTGTGTGGCGAGAGAGCAGGCGAGAGAGAAAAGAAGAGAAGGAGAGAAGGAGGGGGAGATTCTGGAGTGCGCGCGTCGTCCCTGCCCTCCGTTTCTACATAGTGCTGCCTGCGCTCTTTCCTTCACGCGCACACACACACACACACACACACACACACGCAAACACACACTCTCTCTCACACACAGGCACAGACAAGCATACACACACAGAACGAGGGAGGGCGAGAGAGAGAGAGAGAGAGAGAGAGAGAGAGAGAACAGATCGCAGCAGAGATGCAGCAGGAGGTTTTTCGAGGTACGTAGTCTTGTTGTGTGCTTGCCTGGTGGAGAAATGAAGAGACCGTCAGACTCTTTTCTCTTTTCTCGTCCTTCTCTTCTTCCTGCGCCCGCGCTCTTCTTCTTCACCACTATCATATCGGCTGTTGTTGGTGTTGTTGTTGTTGTTGTTGTTGTTGTTGTTGTTTGGGTCCTGCGTAGGACAGGAGAAGCGAGACGAGAGGAGTGTTGTCCTGTTTGTGTGTGCGCGAGCATGCCTGTGTGCGTGCGTCTGTGCGTATGTGGAAGTGCGACTGTTTGTGTGCGCGAGTGAGTGTGTGTGTGTGGTGCTAAACAAGGCCTGCCTCCCTTATCCTCTCCTCTCGTGGCTCAACCACGCAGTTCTTTTTCACGGCCGATGAGTCACTCCGATTTAGCCGAAACTAAGACGTGTATTATTTTTTTTCTTTCTAAAGGAATATATTTCATAGATTTTAGAAGTACTTGTAATTTGCGCCACATAGCGTTTTGTAGCAAGTCTACGTTTAGTTGGGAATGACTAAAATGGTACAAGTTTCGGTGTGTGAAACTGTGAACGTACAGATGAGACGAATATGATGCATATAAAATGGCCACGCATGTTATTCTTTTTTTTTTTTTGCTTCTTTTCTCTTTTTTTAGGATGTTTAAATGTTTTAAAGATACATCACGTTCCTTTTTTTTTTTTTATGTGTACCGCCTGTTTGAAACGGGCCGTAGGACTCGGAGGGATCATGATGTAGGAGCGAGCAGTTTGCTCATTTACTAAACATTTATCTGGGTGTGTGGGGGGTGGTGGTGGTGGTGATGGTGCGGGGGGTGTTTTGGTTGTATTTGAGCTTGTCATGGCCCAAACGTTTTTGCATTTTCACATTTCAAAGCTTACAGATTTAAATAATAACATGACGACCAAGTGTCAATTGGGACTCCCTGACAAGTTTATACGCTCCTAGGAAAATAGTTTTGCTAGATTTGCTAGATTGCTTATTCGTACCTAGATTGCAACCTCTTCCTTCCCCCTAAACGTTTTAGTAGACTTTTGCAGTTAAACTATTATTGGAGTCACTTGCAGACCATGCCAAGCGTGGCATTTTCCATGGGTACAGCCACTGGAGCATGGCTTATCAAGACACACAGTCAGCACCTGAGCATCCTAAAGATATAGGACAGGGTTTCCCCGTCCATACCTCCAACTCCCACCCTGTTTTTGCTCGGCTGGTCTAACTCCTTTCCACCATCTCCATCTCTCCTCTCCTCCCCTTTCCTTCTGGCCGGCTCAGCCATGTTTTTTTGGCCAGGGGGGTTGTTTAGAGTTCAGGATCTAGTCACAGCCCCCTTTTCACAGTCCGGTTCTGCCTAGCCTGGAGTCGCAGGCCTGATGGAAACCAAAGGCCTTCGTAGTTTACTTTTTTCCCCAGTACTAATGACAACATGAAAAATATAGGATATCACATATATCGATACACAATCTAACATAACCTTCTTTTTTACTAAAATGACATCATTTCACAGATTTCCCTCCTTTCCTTCCTAACCTGTTCTGTCAGTTGCTAACGAGCGGTGTATGAGATGCAAAAAAAACATAGAGAGACTCACATCAAGACTTGTTTCGCACCATTACTTTGACAGGACATTTTTAAGGGTGGTACAGACAGTGCCTCGAATGTTTGTCTCCCTAACTGTTTCAGGCGGTTGCATATTCGAGTAGAGGGGGAGCCGGAGTGCTGGGGATGAAAGGGAGGGAGGCGGTAAAGCCCCTGTCACGCTTGGCCAGCCTCTTGAGCTAAGGACGGCTTGTTGAGAGGCAGTGTGTGCGTCACGCACAAAGGGTGACGGAAACAGGGACAGATGCATTTCCTCATCCATAGCACGAAACAAATTTTGACATGTGGAACCCCTTGTAAGCATTTCTTTCCCTCTTCTGAGGCTGTCATGTTCACATGGACTGAAGCAGGTGCAGTGTTTGGTCACTGATTCCTTAATATTTCACCCATACGTTTAATAAAAGAGATAACCGATCCGCTTGACAAACAGCTTGCCTTGACATCTTTAGCTTTTCCTCTTGTGCACTTCCTGTCACTGTAGATTATGTAACATTTATAATTACAGCGCTATTTTTTTAGTACTTCCTTTATACTGTCAGTGGCTATGTTTGTGGTGTTCTGGTGACGCTACCTGTCAGGCGGCTTGTTTACAGGCAAACCGGTTGGTATGCGTCTTGCAAATGTGCTAGGTGTGTGCAGGGCTGTGGTGGAGAGTATGTGCTTGTGTGTGCTTGTCCCTGTTAATGTGTGTGTGTGTGTGTGTTCGTTCGTGTGTGTGTGCGTGCGTGCGCGCTCGTGTGTCTATGTGTTTGGCTGTTCCTGTCTCTGGCCTGCCTTTTTTTTCACTGCCTCTCTCCGTCTCTCTCGCTCTCGCTCTGCAATAACAGTGCTGACCTAGTTTCAGTGTGTTCAGGGCTGCTTGTGGAATTTTACAGAGGCCTGCCTGCCTGGCTAAAACACAGGCAGAAAAGCATGACTGGGGATTTTTCATGTGCGGCATAATTGCAGATAACTTAAACAAAATGGACATGCTTATTTGATTTCATAAGAAGCCAGAATTTACTGAGCTAACACATATTGTGACAAAAAATACCATATTGATTGAAAAGACAACAATTGTTGTGAACTTTGTCTTTCTTCTATGAATGATATATAAAACGTGGATTAGAGGAAGCGTTGTCTCCTGCATGCACGCACACACACACACACACACACACATACACAGTTTTCTGTCAGATCTTTAACATATGCTACCTTGCACATGTTTGTAGAAATATGCCATCAACATTCTTAGTTTTTAAGCTGACAAATAATAAAAATCAACTCAAGAACAAGAAGTGAAAGCTTTGCTGTGGAGCAGCGATACTGTGTTTCCAACTTTGTCAAATTGAAACATAAAAATTAAGATGACTGAAACAAAAAATTAATGCAGTGTGTGTTTTTATTTATTTGAAATGTATGCTGTTTAAGTGCGTTAGTCAAGCTTGGTTTTTGAGAGGCCATGCTTTTGTCATCTTCACTAGGTACTTAAATACCTGGTTATTTAAACACTTTTCTGTTTGTTTTTCAGGTTTGGGGGCGGGGTCGTGGTGTCCAGAATGGACGGCTGGCACCCCCTCCATACCAGAATCGTACCCTTGGAGCTAAATGAACTGCACCTGTCTGGCCCTGCTTTAATCTTTGTGAAAACTCAATTCAACGTCCAAGTAAGAATCATCGCTGTGTACAGCATTCACATCCAAGGACTGAGCTTTTCACCAACTGAGTCTACTCCTTTCCTGAATGGCTGGCAATCTTCCGTTCCAGTGGTGGACACTTTTCTAACGTTTACCTCGCTCTGTTCAATATTTCTGAGCTTACAGAACTGTATTTACGCATCTTGCTTCCTTAAGGGTCTGTTTAAAGTGTTTGGCCTTAAAAAGTGTCTCAAGGGACTAAAGGAAAAGACTCAAATGAAACACAAAAATAAGCAGATGAGAGGAGACAGGATGGGAGAAGGGACGGATGAAGTGGATGGTACAAAAACAACAAGGATATCCCTCAGTTTTCCAATCAGCGCTGGACTGCCAGGTTTCTCTGCACAAAAGCACTGTCCGATAATTCATCCCCCTTCGTCTTCTATACCATTTGATAGGGATGCTTCAAATAGCACTGCATGGAAGGATGAAAATCTCAGAGACAAACCTTTATCAAAAGGATCGAAATCTGAATACCTATCCTGCTCTTCCTCCTCCACCCTCCCCATTGATTTGACTGCACCTGTCAGTAAGAACTGCAAATCCACTATGTCTTTTTCTGTGGCTGGTAGTGGCCCCCACTTTCCAACATCTGCATTGCACACATCTGCTAAAATGGACTACTCAAGAGAGACATCTGGAGCTAGTCTGCCTAATGACTATCCAGAACACTCAACAACAGAGACTGCACATATCTTGTTCAACCTGAGCGCAAGAGCCTACCAGGGTCAAGTGACAAAGGACCTGGAAAGCGCAAAAGGCAAAAAACGTAAAGGAAACAGCCTACATGTTGAACTGAGCCTCCCGCTTCCCAGTATAAACCCACCATCATCTTCATCAAGCCCTCCTCCTCTTTCACCCCCTTCTGTCTCTCCGTTGACCCTTCCTCCTCCATCTTTCCATGACTCCTATCAAGCAGTGCCAAAACCAGAGCTGCTGTGTGGGGTATGCCACCGTCTGTTCAGCACCGCCTCGTCCCTCAC
This sequence comes from Clarias gariepinus, assembly GCF_024256425.1. NCBI lineage: Eukaryota > Metazoa > Chordata > Actinopteri > Siluriformes > Clariidae > Clarias > Clarias gariepinus. The sequence continues at coordinate 28,933,535 of NC_071113.1, read as the reverse complement.
TGTGCACATGCGTCTTCATCGGGGTGGACGACTTCTCAGCTGCCGCCATTGTGGTAAATCTTTTATCCATAATAAAAGACTGCAGTCCCATGAGGCAACCTGTCGGCAAGCACTGCCAGCTCTCTCTATCCAGCCTAAACAGGAACCTTTGGAGGAGGGGAATGTGGAGAAATCAAATGAGGCAACAGAGCCAGAGCAGCTTGGGCAGGAGACAGGACCTGGACGACCCATAAAGAAAGCACGAGGTCTCCAAGGACATCATGCCAGGGCACTGTCTCACAGTGATGCCCTTAGGGATGAGGATCACTTTGTGAAGATTGTTGATGGACATATCATTTACTTCTGCTCAGTGTGCGAGCGCTCCTACATGACTTTGTCAAGTCTCAAGCGCCACTCTAATGTGCACTCGTGGCGTCGGAAGTACCCGTGCCACTATTGTGACAAGGTTTTTGCTCTTGCAGAATACCGCACCAAACATGAGGTGTGGCACACTGGTGAGAGGCGATACCAGTGCATATTCTGCTGGGAGGCCTTTCCCACCTACTACAACCTCAAGACGCACCAGAAAGCATTCCATGGCATTAGTCCTGGCCTTATCTCAAGTGAGAAGACAGCCAATGGAGGCTATAAACAGAAGGTTAATGCACTTAAACTGTACCGCCTACTACCTATGCGCTCTCAAAAACGGCCCTATAGGACATACAACCAGGCTTTGGCCGATGGCCTGCTCAAAGCTGACCCGTCATCTACTTTACCTTTGCCTCTAGGCTGCAGCCTCCCTTCAAGTCTTGGTGCCAGTAAACTGGACTCTTTTCTTAAAGATATTCATCCGCAAGACATTAAGCCAGATCCTGAGCGTTTCCTCATCAAGATGGACACAGAGCAGTGCAGGAAGCTGGCAACAGTGGAGCCAGAGGTATCAGCAGAGGTCAGTGAGAAGGAAAGGTCAGATTTACATCACTCTGGCAACAGCAGCATCAAAACTAAAAATGTCAAAAACCCGGAGACGGCAGTTTCCTCTGTCATCACATTTGGACATAGCAAACCCTCAGTCATCATGCATAGCACAGCACTCCCATCCTCTGTCATTGTGCAAAGAGATAAGACCCTTTCTGATAATGGAAAATGTACTTCTGAGAGCAGTCATGCAATGGATAAGAGTTTGCAAAAAACACTTAAAAAGCATTCACAGAAAGATCATACACATGGCCATAGTATGTGGAACACAACTGGCACATGTGCAGAAGTCTCAAAAATCCAACAGCCAACTGAAAAGGTTCACAAGGGACGAAAAGCTCATAACAAGAGTGAGTCTAGCAAGGTGGTTCCCATATCTGTGGGTTCAGAGGTCAAAGGAAGTGGGCCTCTTTGTCAAATCACTGTACGCATAGGGGAAGAGGCTATTGTCAAAAGGAGTATATCTGAGACAGACCTCATGAGAGACAAAGGTCCAACAAGTAAAGACAAAAAGGGCAACTTCCTGCATGGAGACCAGAGAGAACCACGACATACCCACCACCACCATCATCATCGCAAGCATCACAGTCATCGCAGTTCTAGCCAGGAAGAAAGAGATTTTAAACTGCCAGGCAAGGTGAGGAAGTATTTCTTACGACAAGAAGTCAGGGAGGATAGAAATGATCACGATGGTGAAGACAACCTGTGGAGACCCTATTATTCATATAAGCCCAAGAGAAAGGCTTTGCATATGCAGAAGATCAAGAGCTGGCAGCGCAAAATGCACTACAAACGATCACTGCGGCTGATGAAGCGAGCAGAAAGACTAATGGATGATGTAAACAAAGAGGGCGATGGGGAAGAGGAAGAAGAAAAAGATGAAGTTAAAGAGGAGGAAAATGAAGTTTTTCATCAGAAGGAGATCAAAGATGATACTCAACCTCCTTGTATTCCCACAACAGAAGAGAAGGAGGAAGAGAAGGAGGGTACTGGAAAGCATGATCTTTCTTTCTCCACAGCTTCATCCCAATCCAATCTGAATCCCCAATACACAGTTTCCCCTACCATCAAGCAACGTTGGTCTGGAGACCAGGCATCTGAATGTGGATCTTGTGGTCGCTGGTTTTCTAGCTCAAGGAAGCGAGACAAACATGAGCTAACACATCTATTCGAGTTTGTGTGTCTGCTTTGCAGAGCTACTTTTCCTTCTCAGACCAAATTAGAGGAACATCAAAGAACCAGTCACCCAAAAAATAAACCCCTGTCTACCTCTGCTTCATGTAATTCAGAGTCATCAAGCAAGGAAAATTCGATGGAATTAGAGGAGACAAGCAGTGTATTAAACAGGCGGTTCTTAGAAAAGGGAAGTGTCGCTCGCTTGGGAAGAAGACCATTGACTAGATATACATGCTCACAGTGCGATAAAGTTTGTAAGACTGCTGCTGCACTAAACTGTCACCTGAAGAGGCATGAGCTAGGCAACACTACGGAGACCATACAGCCAGTGCTGGACATTCAATGTCATAATACTGTTGTACCAGAAGTAGATAAAGTTCAAAGGACAGATTTGGACAATACACCTAGGCATGCGCAACCCATACCAGTTATCATCTCAAATCTCAAATCAGGTTCTCAACACACACAGAGACTGGCAAAGGAATGGAATGAAGAGCACCAAAGATTAGCTACTGGTGAAAGTCCAAAGTTAGCAGCTTTTGACAAAATCCAGAGTTCACATTTGAGCACTGTATCTTCCCCAGTTAGACTCAGCCCAACACCAGAAAGGCCAAAGGTAATTTCTCCTAGTCTCCCCAGTGTGTTGGCAATGAATGGAGCAGAATGCCTGGACTTCCGGACTCCCGAGAAACGGAGTCTAGACGTACAGGATCAGAGGAGGAGAAGCCTTACACCCACAGAAAGACCAAACCATGTATGTCAAGTCCAAATGGCAGAAAATGTTAGAACAGAAGCAGATCCATCTCTATCTACTGCATTACAATCAGTCAAAGAGAAGGTGTTGAGCGATCAAGAGGTAGAAACACAGCAACACAGTGATGTTCACATTAGTGATCCTTCAAAAGAGACTGCACAAGAGGCTCAAGATCTTCGAGTATCCAGAACAGCTTGCAGGATCCAAGCAGAGGATTTGTCCATGCCAACGATACTGGCAAGGGAAAGGGAGTTTTCCCAGCAAACTGTATACCAGTACTCGAGTAACAAAATCCGTTCTACGGAGGATGTGATGCTTCTAGTGCCCAAAGAGGAGCCACTGAGCCCTGTGCCCTCTCCCACATGCTCTGTCATTCAAACCACTCACAAAGGACCCCCACAACTGCACCCACAGTCCCCTTGTCACTCTCCAAGACCTTTAAACCTACAGTTGCGGTCACATTTAGAGACAAACCAAGCACATCATGGAATGCACGGTGCTGAGAAACAAAGATCTGTGCTTACAACGTGTTCAGGTCACAGCAGTGAACCCCCCTCTTCTCGTTCTGCACTGCACCCCCAACTGCCCCATTCAGAGCCAGAGACAAAGGACAGCACCTCTTCAAGAGATCCCTGTAGAGAATCTGGCTATCCTGTTCAGGAGTACGCGCTTCCCTTAATCATACCAGGGGGTTACTGCTCTAGTAAGAAACAGGAGGACCAGATGCTCATGTCGTACCCTTCTGCACCCTTGTCTTTTGGTGCACTGGGGAAGATGGTACCCCATCCTGATTCAACAAAACTGCCATTTTACCCCGATCCTTATCAACTCCTCTATGGCCCACAACTACTTCCATACCCGTACAACCTTGCCACCCTGCCTATGGCTCTTAATATGATGGCACCAGGGGACAAAGTCGAGCCCTTGCCCTTTTTACCCACTCTTTTCAACTATGCTGCAGTAGGTGCCCCTTTGCCACACCCTATAGTAGTGAACCCCAGCCTATATAATAGCAGCAGTAGCACAAAGCGCAACAGTGACAACCCATGAACGTACGTGGAGTCCACAGCACTGAAGGAATACTGTACAGCTAAAAAGAGGACCAGGCTTTAGATGGAAGATGAATTGTTGCTGTTTGTAAACTGAACTACTTGCACAGACGTTTAAGTCTTTTTGGAAAAGTAGCAAAAAACAAAACAAAACATAGGTGTATGTACAAAATTAAATATAGTGAAGTAATAGAGAGGTGGCTTGGAGGCAGGACCTGTGGTTAAAGAGGAGGTTGAGATCTGTTGATCTGGTGAGCTACTGGTTCAGTGTGAAGCTCTTCTCTTTGCCAATGGCAAAAACGCACCTCTGACACACCACTCCTCTCCCTCTTTAGAAGAGTTAGAACTTGGTTATCCGTCCTCTCAGATTTGTTGTAATAACTGGTATAAATAATACATCTGGACAGCTAACAGGGTGTGTATTCTGGAAAAAAAAAGACAAAAAAAGTGCTTTCCGTTAGTGACAGTATACCAATAATGATCATATTTGTAGGTCTGATATAGGCTTTTATTACTGCAAATAGTATAGTAATATAGGGGCCAAGCTCTTCAGGCTAAAATGGAAAAATACACACTCAGTTCAGTGAAGGAAGACAATAGCATATAAGCAGTTTATCGTGTGTGTGTGTGTGTGTGTGTGTGTGTGTTACAACCTTTCATCATGCATGTAGTTTGGGGTAGCTGTCTTTTTAACAACATTATGTAGGTTTTGTTGTGTGTATTTTCAGTACTGGCTTCGATGTGAGTGTCTGCACCGTGTGCGTGCGTGTGTGTGTGTGTGTGGGTGTCTTGAGGGTGATGTGTGCATGCACTGCACAGTTGTAGCCAGCAACGTTTGTGCTATATCCGCCTCGCTCAGTTAAACGGATATTGATATCGATGCGGATATATGAGCATCATTCCTGGACAGGCTGTTACAACTTTTTGTAGATCAGCAAGTAGACAAATTAGATGAGGTTCTTCCTTTGTCAGTCACGACTTTAATAGCTTACCTACATGTCATATTGGATGGAGTTTGTTCATATGTGATCTTTTCTTCTTCTTCTTCTTCTTCTTTTTTCTTTAAACTAACCAGCATCATGGTTGCTTGGTAATTTAATGGCAATTAAGGATGGACTGCATTTTGCAATGTCATGTACACAATATGTTTGTAGACCAGGTTGGAATGATTGTTAGGTGGCTCGAGTGAAGAACTGGACACAAGATCTTTTTTTTTTTCCCTTTCTTTGTTTTTTAAACATCCGAGTACTCGTCAATTACCTTATCGTCGTTTCTAGAAAAGAAAATAAGTTTAGTGGCCTTCTCCTCCCCAGTGCCCCCTGGTGTCCACAAAGACACTCCATTTACTTGACTGAAATCTGAGAGAGACCGAGGTAAAAAGCAGATGAGAGCGACAGAGAGAGTGGGAGGGAAGTGGAGCAAAGTGCAGCGAGTCTGTTATCGGCAGTAGAACTTCCATTACAAAGTCGCAGAAAAATAAAGCTCTAAGCAGCTGGTGAATAGCGTTTTTCAGGCAGACGTGATCTAAGGAAGCCTGTTCCGTGTGAGCTAGGGGTTATGTTGGCTAGCCAACCGTCTCTCTCCACGTCTCCTCTGCAGTGCACAGAAACAGCAAGAGTTGACGTCAGCTCCTCCTGACGTCTGCGCGTGGTCTGAGTTGCAATGCTTAGGACTTAAAAAAAAAAAAAGAAAAGAAAGAAGGAAAGAAAGAAACAAAAAAAGAAGAAATTCTTCACTGACCTGGAGTGGCCTGAACACTCCTTTAGAACTTTCATGTTTTATATATATATATACATACATAAATATATATATATATATCTTTTTAAAACAATATAATTTGTTTATTTTACCTATTTTTCCCTTTTTGATAGAGAGATTTGTGAGGATTTGTGAGGATTGTGCTTGAAGGTGGTCTTTCAAGTGCATACAAATATGAATGTAATTTTAGTCATGAGGTTTAAAAAAAACACATGAACAGTATGGTAGATGTTTTCTGACTTGAAAAATAACATGTAATAACGAACCGCTATGAGGTATTCACATATATACAGTAGACTTAGAAACATGTCTAGGAACTTGGATTCAATATAATCATAACGCATGAGCAGCACTCGCTTCTTCATTATTCTCTGGTATCGCCATAACAATCATTACATCGCTTTCTTTCTCATGTGTGGTTCTTTTTTTTCCTTTCTTTTTTTTTTTTTTTTTTTGCTGATGGTTGGCTCGAAATACTATCTGCTGTAAAACTCTCTATTTCCAATGAATCTTTCTTTTCGTTCTATCAATTTTTTTGTTTGTTTTTTAACTTAAAACTGAAACCAAACCAAAACTAAGACCATTCACCATCATGACGATGTGCTCCGTGACTTTTACAGAGTTACAGCACGAGCTGTCCACTTATAAAATTCCCCACAAACACGAATCATCCACACTGTGATTTTCCCCCCTCCTTACCGCTACTGAACGTTTTATCCTGTCTTTTTAAAGCGAACTCGTCGAAGCCGCAGCACTGTTCATTTCCGAACACAATGAGAAGATTTGTTGCTTTTCTTGGGTGTAGGTACTTTCATGTAGCGTGTGTGAGTGTGTGAGTGTCAGTACGTCTATGTGTGTGTGTGTGTTAGAGCACATTTAAGGAAAAGGAAAACCAAAACAAGCACTATATCCCTTGAGGCTTGCCACCAAATCAAAGTTTGGTTTTGGATCTTTACCAACCTGTTGTTAAATCCTCCTCACACACTTTCCTCATGAGCAGTGTTGGGTTGGAACAGATTGCATGCAATCTGATTAATCAAAGAGCACGTTTCAGAAATATCTGTCATCAGATCGCAGTTACTTTTTTTAGATTTTAACTAATATATATATATATATATATATATATATATATATATATATATATATATATATTCCTCTTTTTTTTAAAAAACTTTCTAATTTTAGTCTAAGCATTCCAGTTGTGTTCAAATCATTCCAGCTTCGATCTATCAATAGACGGAGCTCATTTCCAGGATATACCAGAAAAAAAAAAGAAATAAACCTGATACAAACGTTACTGTGAATCACATTTTTTTCCTCAAGCTATCTTTGACGTGTATTGATTACACACTGATTACAAACTTTATCTTTAATAATAGATGATGATAGGACTGTTATATAAACATAATTTGTGTAAATTTAATAAATTATTTTAATAAATTACTGTTATGCTAGATCACAAAAATTCTCTAAAATAAAGTTTTTTTTTTTTTGGTGGAATAAATAAAGTAGTAAGTTAGATTTTTTATTAGTTCTTTTTTATTATGACAAAGCCCATAAGAAGCCCCAAGTATTTTGTTTTTATCCAATCTTAAACTTTACATTTTAATTTTGAATATTTTTAATTTACTCAACACTGCTCATAAGGGAAAACATCCTGTTATACGTCCATAATATTGTCCATAAAAAAGGACAAAAATCTAAAAAGTAGATATATACATTTCTCACATCAAGTTTCCTGATTTTAAATCCCTTAAAATCTTTTTCAAATAAGCTGCCAAGAACAGACATTACGTTAATTTATGATCATGCACTTTACCAAAATTTTGATTACCAAACCAAATTTGTAATTTCATGTACCATGTGTATTATTATTATTATTATTATTATTATTATTATGTAAAATCATCTCACAATGTGAATGTTGAATAACCAAGGACCTATTCTAGAATCCTGCGAGCAGGACAAACATTTCAAGGCAGTTATATTTGCCATCAAAATACGGTCTTTACAAGCGAAATGACAGAATGAGTGTAGGTGAATGCACCTAGTTACTGTATCAAGGGTCACACACCCCACACACTTTTTGTGTTTAAGCTCTTACTAGAATGCAAATATTAGGAAGCAACCAGCAGAAGACCCCAATAGGACATGACGACTTCAGTTCAAATCGCTAAAGGTTTAGCTATGTACTGTATGTGTGTTCAGCAGGTCTAGTCTTAGGCATGTGATGGATTTTGTCCCGGTATTGTGAAAATGTACAAGCTACAATCGTGCCATTGTTTTAGAGGTTCACATATTTGGCCTGAAATGTTTCCTGAAATGTTTGGTTGTTTCTTGTTTTTTTTTGTTTTTGTTTGTTTTTTTTTTGACACACAAAGGTTCTGTTAACACATTGCCAAATCAAGCCTGTAATAATCTATATTTTTTTGTTCACTCTATACCTTCGCTCTAGTTCTTCAGTCTCCCTCTGTCCATGCTACAACCATACAAATAAAGTATTAACCTGATGACCTACTGAAGAGTTTTGAATCAGTTCCATGGTCGAGGCAACGAAACTCTCCTGTTTTGTTTTGTTTTATTTTTTTTTGTTTGTTTGTTTTTTAAGGGAAATATTAAAGACAATACCATGTTTGGGTCAACAGCAACGTTAAAAAAGTAAAGTAGAGAGAAAAGGGTTAATGTGCTTTTAGACTACTTTTTGTTTTTTTAAAGACATTCATGATTTTAAGAAAAGTCCTCTAGCATTAAATTCATATCCAGATGTTTAGGATCGTGAATGACCTTCGTCACGTGATATAGTAAAATCTATATGAATAAGTATAGAATAAAACACTTGCTCGGAGAGCTGTTATAGGGAACTAATCAACAACAGGTTAATGTAAATTAATTATATCTGATATTTAAACCTTATATAATATATAATAATAAGTGCTGTTTTTTTTTTAGATATTTCAGGTAGAAGCAAATTTATCATTACTTTTAAAATTCGGAATTCCTTAGCACTACCAGAATGTCAAACCCACCAAATGCTCGCATTATTATTATTATTTTAGTCATAGAAACAACCGAAAAACAACCAGAAAACCATGTGACCACATGCATCTGTGGTATTTCTTATCCCTATGTGACCCTTTTTTTTTGTTTGCTCAGTCATGTTTGTATTGTTGCTTAAAATAAACTTCTTTAATTAGTTCATCATATTCCCTAAACTGCACAATTATGACCACATATAATACAAACTATTCCAAGAACAACCTTGGAATTTAAAAACGATAATGAATGAATGATAATGAATTTAAAAACGTCAAACAATACTGAAGATGTTTATCCAAAATACACAAAAAATGTCCTTTAACCAGTTGATATTGAGATGTATTGGCCTCTTCTGCTTAATGAACTTCTCCTCTGCAGAACAGGTAAGTTTTGGTCTCGCTTTCCTGGAAAGGTCTTCATGAGAGTCAGTTTCATCATGGGGCTTGATGTGTTTTGTAAATGCACTATACTGTAATAGAACAATAGTGTTCTTACAAGAATTATTCCAAAACAGCTGACCTTCATGTTATAAAATGACAACTGACAAAATTGTTAAGTAATTACCTAAAGGCCAAAACACAGTTTTATTTTTTTTTTTTTAAGTTATAAAACAAAGATGATACTTCTGAAGATTATGCAATTTAGAAGTGACCAATCTTCAGCTATTTGGGAGAGATGGTTTTTATTTTTGCCCCAAAACCGGCCATTTTTCAGCGTTATACTGTCTTGCTTTAAACCACCAAAAATTTATGAGCAAAATTAAAATGCTAAATATTCATATTTCTTTATTAGTATTGATACTAAAAGTGTTTGCAGCCCATGCAAAATTAAGGATTTTCCCCCATGAAAAAAATCTGTAGTGTCTGTATGTCAAATTTATGTTGCAATATTTTAACAATTTTGCATTTTAGAATTTTTTTTTTCAAGTTTATGTTCTTTTTATGTGAAATCGAAATTTGAAGTTTCATCTGAATGACAATTAAGATTATTGAAACATTTGAATTCAATAACGTTACAGACACTACACCTAGGGAGACACTTTTTAGCACCAATACCATGTTTGTTTCGGCCTTAATGCCATATGTGTTAGTTAGATAGTTTTGAAATCACTAAACAAAAAACATTAAATTAGAAACTGTGTCCAAACTTGACTCATACTGAATACACTCTTTTATACCACAGCAATAGTCCTACAATGACAAGATTTAATTAATTATTATTATTATATTTTACACTCTACCAGTTAAAAAAATTTAGATTCACGTTCTGATCTAATCCTCTTTCTTTACTGGTATTATTTTCTTTATTTAGATTATTTTCTAAGTTGTAGAACAATACTGAAAGCATCTATAACATCAAATCATCTTATGATCTCTTTGAATGATAAGATGTGTCCGCTACTCGAGCTTGAGCTCTGTGAACCCTTCATGTAGGCTTTAGCCTGAGATCCCGAGTGCTTAGTTGATGATGTTTAAACCTGCTAACTCTACAGTAAATGCACTTCTCCTCTGGGGTACTGTGGAGGTCAGTCCTGGTCTTCCTTTCCTGGGCTGATCCTCATTAGATCTGGTTTCATAGTAGATTCACGTTTAATTGTTTTTGTGCCTCTATTTGAAAATGTTTCCAGATGGACTGAGCTTGTTTCTCTTTACTTAATTCCATAATTCTGCACATTTCAAATTCAAATTCAAATTTTATTTGTCACATACACAGTCATACACAGTACGAAATGTAGTGAAATGCTTACACGACCGCCAGTGACCTTAAAAAGAGAATTAAAACTTATAAGTAATAAATATCAATAGAAGAAATATGATAAAAAATGTAAATAAAAATTTAACTAGAAAAAATAGAACCTGAAAATATTTGTGCAAGTATGCATAGAAAAAGTGACTTTGTGCAATGGTTATTAAAGTGACTTTGTGTAATGGTCCAGAATGTAAACGTGAATTTCTCTCTCATAGTGTTGATATCTTTAGCATTGTTTTACAATGTATAAAATAAAACAATAAAGAAAAAAAAACACATGGTTTAGAAAATTTTAACAGGTACTGTATAAAATAAAGAACGTTTATGAAGCAAGTTAATGCCTGTGAATTGTCATGATACACAGAAACTGCAAAGAAGAATAAACTTCTTTGTCCTGAGGTTAGGTGTTACAAACGGTTACAGAGCGCTGACACTGGAGAGTCCTTCCTTTAAATTATATTAAATAAATAATTTCCGGATTAAGAATTTCGCCACATCAATGACTACACATTATTCTTGTGTGTATATATATATATATATATATATATATATATATATATATACAGTATATTATGTCAGCTGTGTATATACTGAGGAATGTAAATAATACAGTCTAAAAACACTGCTTTGAGAATACAAGGTTTTTTTTAATTTATATGGCATAATAAAGGAAACATGCCCTATGAGAGCCGATACAATCAACACATACAGATTCACTTTTTTGTAATGTGCAATACATATAAAGTTGCAACACCTCACAGCATCAGATATGCAGATACTGATAAGGAGATAAGATAAACTGCTATAAATACAGAACATATCAGAACAAGACTATAAAAAAACATACAGATCGAAAGATACAACCAGATAACCATGCATCTACACAGTGTTCAGAAATGACCTCCATCATGGTCCATGTACACACTGCTGATATTCATAACGAGGTCTTTTAAGAGAAACCTGCTACCTTTGCAGCTGACACATACCAGCGCACTAATTCCATGATGAGAGCATACTTAAAATACAAGCCATGATTCATGACCACATCATCAGCCCATAAAAGAGCAGCCAATCCCATGCTCACCTTCCCATGCGGGTGATGAAAAGATCAGGAAACCAACTAATCACCACAGTTTATATTCAGTGCCGGAGTGTGGCGAGAAGGTGAGCGGATTTTAATCATGAACCATCCTGGAAGTGGTATCCAGAGAAAGACTGAGACACAACCGTGTTGAGTGCCATGACTAGGTAAGGGCTGTAGATCCCTTTACCCATGAGGGGTCAGCGGTATGGTAACAAGGAATGATGTGACTTAAAAATAATGCACTTAATATAAACTTCAACTTCTTGGAAATAAAAAAAAATGATTAAATACAGCCCCAAATGTGGTCAGACTAAATGAATAAATGGAGATCGCTTAAACACTTAGTGAAGTTGCATGGTAAAAAATCAACAGTAAAAAACAGAGCTATGTTTAATAGTGAAAGTAGGAGCATTTCTATACACACACACACACACACACAAACAGTGTGATGAGAACTCATAGTATTGGTACTAAACAGCTGCCATAAGAAAAACACTTATGTAAAAAAAAGCACCAGTTTGCTAGAGAGCATAAAGATTGGACTTTGGAGCGATGGAAAAAGGTCATGTGATGAGAGATGATGAGTCCAGATTGATCCTATTCCAGAGTGCTGGGCGTGTCAGGGTTAGAAGGGAAGCGTGTGCACCCATCATGCCTAGTGTCCACTGTACAAGCCTCTGGAGACAGTGTTATGATCTGGGGTTGATCAGTTACTCAGGTCTAGACTCAGCAATTTTATGGGGCAATAAAACAAAGTCAGCTGACCACCAGGTTATCACACCTATGGAGATAACTTATTTAATCAAAGTTAAAGGTGACTAAATGAAATCTTAAAAGTGTGCAACTTTTTTCTTTTCTTTTTTTTTTCTTCTTTTTTTGGACCAGGCAGTATATTTATTACATAAATATGTATATTGGTTTTTTTTTTTGTCTTGTTCATTTTTTGTCTAAAAATACAGGTTTTTCAGTGCCTTGTCATCCAAACTCAAAATCCATTTTAGGTCACTAAAAACAGACCTTAAAAAAAAAAATTGCAAAACTCTATTTGCAGCCAAAAAAATAAAAAAAAAGACATAGCCTGTGTGGTGACATACTGGATAAGAACTTTTTTTCGGGCTTTATATTGGCACCAACATGGCTTTTCACTTTATACAGTAGCTCTGGGTGTTGGGTTGGCTTCATTATAAGTGTTTTTAGTTATTTTCATGTGGACATAAGAGAACAGAGCATACAGAACGTACCCATATGTACATGTGGACCAGGCCTAAGTGGATCTTCTGTTCTGTTCAAGGCCCTGTGAATGAGTTGTTGCCATAGAAACAATGACATAATACTGTTTAAAGATGAGTTAAGGATGAAAAATTTCATTGATTCCTGGAAAGTTATATAAGAAAAATCACGACAAGAAAACATTACAGTGTGTACGCCAAGCTCAACTCTAAAAACACATCAATAGAGTTTATGGTGAATTTTTTTTTTTTTTCCTTTTAATAAACACCAAGTTGTGTAATAAACTTGATTCAACGTATCCTTTAATTGTCAGATTATTGAGTATGTTTAAGTGTTGAATTACTGTGTTGGACACTTAAACCCTACAGGTCTGGATTTGAACACCACTGACCCCTCAAAAATGACCCCTTGATTAAAACCCTATTCGTTTTTTCGAACCATAATGCAGTTCTGCACCTCTATAATACATGTCCTGATTTGTTATAGTGATGTTATTATTATTATTATTATGATAAATAGTAGTAGGAATACAAGGGTTAGTCAAAAATTATCCACACGCTGGAGGTAGAATTTATTTTAGTTTACTTTTAGAAAAGACTTCTTCATCAGAAGTGAATTTTCCTTCTCGCAGGGTTGCTTTCGGGGAACCGAACAGGTAAAAGTTTGATGGAGTGAGATCGGGGGAGACTAGGGGGGACAGTTTGGGCAAAAGTGTGCGTCTCCCTTAGAGTATTGAAGTCCACCTTTTGTTTGCAGATATCCAAACGCTTCTTTTCATGTTCTTCTATGAGTTGTTTTGGCACCAGGTACACTACAGACCACAAAAACTGAATCACTGCACGCTGCTCTTTTTTCGTGCAAATCACAAGTGAGGCATCCATTTCTGCTTACACCGCAAGTTACACATGAACTGATATAACACGTTCACACCTGCACAGCAGTGATGGAAAACTCTGATAAGACAATCATTGTTAACTCACCCTCGTAGTAATGGTTTAATGCAACAAGCGCATAATAATAATAATAATTATTATTATTATTATTATTATATTTTTAAGTATAAAAAATAGCACAAACATTTTTTTACCTAGTAGCATTGTAAGGTGCACCGTGGAGGATTAAAAGAAATGTAAAAAATGGAGAAAAGCGGTTGAAGGAAGGACGTTTCACAGAGATGATACAACGAGTCACGGTGACCCTTTCCAACATTTGATTTGAAAACTGACAGCTAAGCTAAACACAGATCACCTTCGAGTTTATAAAGCCCACCCACGTACAACACACACAGTCTGTGAGTTCACTGGAACAGACAAACAAGCATCAATCACCTCACAAAGGTCATCCACCGATCAGACACGGACAAACAGAACCAACAGGACTAACAGGACGACAGACAACTCGATATCCAGCAGCTTTTAAAACTTGTGTCAATAATCACTCACATTTCACATATATGTGGTCAGGTGAGTGACGTGATCATGTGTGAAGGAAACGTGACCGTGCTCTTTAACATATGTAAATGTAAAGGTAAATAATACACTGTGACCACATGGAGGGAAACATTTGTATTACTTATTATTATTATTAGTAAGGAAATAAATAAAAACTACATTAACCATGTGCGATTAGAGCATGACTGTAAATAGTTTGTGAAAAAAGTCTCATCGAAATAACGTGCAAGCTAAATGACACAGTGTATCATGTACAAAATGAACATGTGAAAAGTAAATTAATTATGGTGAAATAAATATTAAAATGAATAAATAGTGTCTGAATCACAAAAATAAAAGGAATCGTGTAAAACATAATCCTGACAATTAATTAGTCATAAAAGAAATTAATGCGAAAAGCAATGAATCACGTAAAATGTCACATGAACAAAAACAAATCATTAGGAAATAATGCCATTAAAAAGAAAAAAGAACCTTAAGTATAAACATGAAATTAAATAAATAATGCCGAAAAAAATGCATGTAAAAATGAGCAAATTAATGCTATTAAAAAGACCTAGAAAAAAACTTAAAAAGAATTGATTGCTAACAAATTGAAACATAATAAAATAAAATAAATTATTAATGTAAAAGATGATAATAAAAATAAATTAGTTAAAAGTAAGTAAGAATAAAAGAAACATAAACATAAATTTGTCATGTGATTTTTTTGGCTTGAAAATCAACCGAATTTTTCTAATTACTTTATACAAAATACAAAATATAAACCCTAATTATGGATATGGGCACACTGCAGTTTTATTAGATTCAGATATTTTTAGGTTTTCTAAGGACACATTTTTTTTTCTCAGCGACCTCGTGCGTAAACCTGGCCAATCCCACTAAAAAACAAATAGCCCAGGATCGATACCTGAGGCAAACACGTCTGCCATCTGATCTCACAGAGCCGCTCGGCGGTGCCAAAGTCAGCCGGATGTAAGACCAACCCAAACCATCTGACGCTTCAAAATCTGAGAGATTACTGATCACTCACGGCAGTCCTGAGCTCCTTCCACAGCCCTTCTGTCCAGCTCCGGGTCAGCTGAAGAATGGACTACCTGAGGAAAGCCAGCGTGCTGCTCGGGTTTTACCTGAACCTTAACGGGCTTTGCTTGGCTTCAGCAATAAAGGTTAGACTGCATTTTCCCCAAAATGTTTTTTTTTAAATGTGTCCGTGTTTGATTTAAAATTAAGTGCAGATGTTATGGTTTAGGATCAGCCACAAACAGCACATTTTAATTTTAAAATAACGGTCACTAACATTAACAATTTTTCTTTATATTTGATTAACATAAACAATTTTCTAGTGATTATGCATGAGAATGAACAAAAGTTTTTGCACCCTAAAAAGTCAGGACTGAGCCTACACATTGCCACCTTTGGACGATTTGGACAAAATTTAGTTTATTAATTTAGCTACAAATTCTTTTATTTTTGTTCTTGTTTAAGGAATTATGAACTCGGGGACATTGAGTGAAGTCTTTTACTGCCTTGCATACGTTTTCACACCTTTTACATTTTCTCATTTTGTAGTCACAACCTGGAACTGAGATAAACTTAACTGGGAGGTTACTAATACATAATCAATAATAACAAATTTCTTGTGAAACCAATTTTTATCAGATGTTACAAAGAATAAATGTTAAATGCATTTCTTGTACATCTATTCATATGTACAAAAATTATGATAATTAGGTATACAACAATAAAATGTTTCTACATTAAAAAAATACTATAAACAGAAGTAAACAATAATTAAAGAAACAGAGTCAATAATTGGTGTGTCGACTCTTTTTTTTAAATATAGTTTCAGGAACAGTTTATGCAGTTTTATAAGGAAATGAGCTGCTTAGTTTTACTGAATATTCTGCAGGACCACTCGAAGTCTTTTTAAGAAGCTCTCTTTTTGCTTTTTTTTTTTTTTTTTGCCTGAAAAGTGCTCTTTTACATAATATGCTGTTTCCTTTTTGCCCTTTAGGTATTTTCATGTAAGATTTTTTTTTATTAGAATTTTCATTTGTACTGACTTAATAATGAAGTCATAAAAACATGTATAGCAAAGTTTGTACAAAAAAACACAGGGTGCCTAAGACTTTTGCACAGTACTATAGAGTGATGAAAATAACAGTTTTTACTGTATATTCATACACAGTGAAGATGAATGAGTATATACAGTTTGAGTAATGAATATACATACTGTATAAATGATACTGATAGTTACAATAAGAGCAGATATGTGAAACAATATAAAATTAATCCAACATCGTGAACAAGTACAAGATGAATTTTGATCAAACGAAGGCCAGGATTATGGAGATGTGTTTATCAGGGTCTAAGTTGGGTTTCGAAAAGAAAAAAATCCCTAAATTTGAATATCATGCAAAAGCAAATGGGTTCTCCGGGGTTCATGGTTTGATCCTGACCTTAAGGTATTGTCTGTGTCAGGTCTTGTGTATGTGTTCTCATTTATAAAGAGATTAATAGGCAGTACATGTTAAAAGTTACCTTTATCCAGATTATCTACTTACTATTATTGAGCATGTAAATATTCCAGTTTGTTAGATATTGTCTAATTTGTTTTGACATATTAATACTGTAAACGTTGTTAGTTTGTTTTTTCTAAAAAGTGAGTTCGTATCCCAGTACTGCTGAGTCGTCATTGTCAGATCCTCAAGAAAAACCCTCAAATCTCAAATGCTCAGTATACTGTACGAGCAACTGTTATGAGCAACTGTTTCAGTGTTTGATAACAGATTCCTCTAAAATAATAATAATAATAATAAGAAGAAGAAGTAGAAGAAGAAGAAACTCAATTCTAGTTTTGTCTCACATTTTTCAATGTTTCCTTTATTCTTTACCAAACCATACTAATCATTTACTTTATACTGTATAAATCAGATAGAGGACTTTTTATGAATGCTGTTATCCAATTATTCTTTTAGTCTGTATGTCTGGACAGAGATTCACTCATATTAATCATTTACATACTAATATATGTTATATACAAAAGAGGATTTCAAAGCAATTTCAAATTCAAATTCAAATTTGATTTGTCACATACACAGTCATACACAGTACGAAATGTAGTGAAATGCTTATACGACTGCCAGTGACCTTAAAAGAGATTTAAAGCTTATAATAAGAAATAAATATGAATAAAAGAAATATGATAAAAAAATGAAATAGAAAAATTTAATTGAACTAGGAAAAATAGAACTAAAAATAGAAATATACTGTACATAAAAATAGAAATATACTGTACATAAAAATAGAAATATACTGTACAAATTGAAATATACTGTACTGTACAAGAACATTTAAGAAATTGAGAAATTTTGATATTTTGTAAGAAAGATGGTGTGCAAATATGCATAGAACAAAGTGTCTTTGTGCAAAGGTTATTTAAGTGTCTTTGTGCACTGGTCCAGGATGTAAACGTAAACATGTAGTGTAGATATGAAGGTAGGTGTGCGTGGTAAAGATCAAAGTACCAAAAAGTTAGAAAAAGATCTTTGCGTAAACACTAAGCTTGAAGCCTGCATTAGTGCCTGCGTGTGTGGTTAACTGGGATTTCTTTTATCTCAGGTGCCAGGAAGTGAGGTCATCAACCTCGGTCATAAATCCACTGCCTGGGCGCCTGCAATGCACCTCAGTGTAAATCTCTCCTCCATTGCCAGGTCAGTCTAGAGAAACCTTTAATGGTTAACTCACAGTAGGTTTTTTTGGAGACGAGTCTTGTTTATGGATCTGTTGTGAATCGTATGTAAGTCATTAATGTGAAATAATTGCAGTAACTCATTAATTTAGACGGACAGTGGCACCCCGATACAGTGACTGACGATGGCTTTTGAACCTGGCGCTGATACTGTAACGGCCTGGATGATCCTTGACTTCTTTGACCCAGAGAACATGACGGCTGTTGCTTCCAAAACCTAGACAGTCCGCCACTGTCCGTCTCAGATGAGACTGAGCGTGGAGACGTCTTGCATGACCACTGCCTGGGAAAAAAAAATAACCCGGTGATTCAGTACATTCAGGTCATCAGCTGACTTCATTTTATTGCCTCATAACGTTGCTGAGTCAGATCATAACTTTGTCTCTACAGTGGACACTATGCATGATGGGTGCATCGCTTTGATCCTTCTGTGCCAGGCAGTGTCGCCTATATAAGTGGCTCTCAACTTTATTTCTGGCGGACCCCTGCCCTGCATATTTTAGTGTTTTTTTTTATTTTTTAGAGAAAGCACTAAAAATAAAAAAACTGTAAAATTGCAACATATTGATGACATAGTCCTGAACATTACAAAGTGCTAAAACTGGAGACTCCTTCCATAAATGTCTACAAATATTTTAAACATGTTAATGTTGAGCATCCGTTGTACAAGCCCCTGTGTGAGTTGTTACTACGGAAAAGATAACATATCAGAAAGTGCGCTTTAATATAAACCCGTGATTTGTAGCTGCACTACTGTCAGAGCTGCTGTTGTAGAAATGTAAAGGGGGTTCATCAACAGCACTCTTGTTTGGTCGAGTCCAGCAGTAGATGATGTTTCTTGTCTGCTCTCACCTGCAGCATCATCTCCCACTTTGAGTTTCGCACCTTCGACCCGGAAGGCATCATCTTCTACGGAGACACCAAAGAGGGCCAGGACTGGTTTGTGCTTTCTCTGCGTGACGGAATCCCTGAAGTGCAGATCGGGAAAGCAAACATGCTGGTCAGTGTAAAAGGAGGACCCAGACTGAATGATGGAGCTTGGCACAAGGTAAGAGTTTTCCTGTTGTCTAATAAATCATCTTACATTCTACTTTTATGGAAGTAATTACTTTTAGAAATGAGCAGGAAATGGCTGTATAATCAATACTTGGATCATCGTGGATGAAACGATAAGTATGTAAATCTTCAACTGATGATTTCTTAAAGAGTGTGCACTTTTATTATTGGCACCCGCAGGGGGAATAGTCTCAAATGAACTTTGCAGGATGCAAGTGTATAGAATCAGCATGTACAGTAATTAATCCAAGTATTAAAGTCTGGGAGCATGTCAGAGGTCAAAAAACTCAGACAGCATTAATCAAACGCAGTTTATGCTCATGAAATGGTAAACTCACAAGCGTGGGTTGAAACAAGGCAAAGCTATGCACGCGCTAAGAAACAAAACAATGCCTAGAAAAAAAACAGAATGGCACTGACGACGTTACACGAAGAATAAACCAAATATACCAGAATATACCAAAATACAAGAGGTTATAAACAGGCGAACTAATTAAGAACTAAAACAAAACATATGTACATCATCAGGGAATAAGCAAACCATTTGGGAGGAGGGGGGGCGGGGGGGTCTTGTGGGTGGAAAGTCCCACACACACTTGAGCATATGGCCCTGGTAGCCATGGAAAGTATGATGCAAAGAAGGACAACATGGGAGTGAAAAGGTTATGCATTAATCTCTTATTCCTAATATCAGTCTGGAAAAGACGAGGAAACCCGAAAAAATTCGAATAAATTAATTAAATGACATGCTGATATTAATCATCTGCCTCTAAAAAAAAAATCTGCAAACCCTAAAAAGAAATAATTACATGAATTGATATTATTAATTAAAATAATAGTTTAATTCGTTCATTAGCAGCTTAATTTCAAATAAATGTGCACATCGGTGACTTAGTGGTTAGCGTGTGTACATTCAGGTCACACACTCTGAGCTACATCATTTAAAAGAAGCCTGTTTTTGGCAGTAGAAAAAAGTCATCCTTTCACCTAGAAACAAGAGCTCTCCTGAACCGCACCTATGGATAGAGTTGCAGATATGAATCAAGTCAAACATGAGAACTTGAACTTTTGAAAACATGGGAAAAAAGAGAAGGTTTATTTGTAGGACAGATGAAAAGTGGTGGAAAATAGTTGATGATTGAAACAAAGGCTATGTATCGAAATGCTTAATAAAAAATTTGACTTGTTTGTTTGTTTGTTTGTTTGTTTGTTTGTTTTCAAATAAAACTGCAATAACAACCCAATTTTCTCTATTTTAGTTTTTTTTTAGCACACACTAACTTTGAAGTTTTTATTTATTAAAAAAAAGATAAATTAAATTTCACAACGTAAAATCTAAAAAAAAGCAACCATACATAAATCTTAATATAAAAAAAAAAAAAACGCAGTGCATTTCAGCGTGAACAGTGTAAACCTTGACGTAAAAAAGTACTGTACTGTAGATTAATCTATTTTCTGTTCAAAATACGTCCTCTGGATCTTTTTGTTTAAAAAAACAATATAAAGGGCCTTCAAGTGGCGAAGTGTTAAAGTGCTCGTTCTACCATCCGGAGATCACGAGTTTGATTCCCGGGTGATGCTGTAACCTCTCACAGCCGGAGGTCTAGAGCGAGCTGATTGGCCGAGCTCTCTCAGAGGGGAGGGATGAGAGGTACTTAGTGCTCCCACATTAATCACGACTCTACAGCCAATCAGGGGCGTCTGTGAGTTCACGCAAGCAGAAGGGAGATATGAAAGAACACGTCTGAGGGGTATTTCAGCTGAAACATCGGAGCTCTCAGACCTGTATTAACTTGTTAACAAAATGGTGAAATACGTGACCTTTAAATATTCATACTGTAATTTGCCACATTTGGAAAATCCGTCTGATTTTTCAGTTGTTACATAGTCGTTCTTCATCATTACTCAGTTTCTATGTTTAACGAGCAAATGAAGTGAACAGGCTGTAACATTGATCTGCACGGTAATTGCTGATAAACATCTGGGACATCTGAGCTCGTTGGTTAATTTTAGCAACAAAACAACACTGGATTAATGGAAATGGAGATAGGGGAAAATATGTGATATTTTTCTAAGATTTATTGTTGTTGTTTTAAAGATAAAAACAGAAATTTGTGTCCAGTTACTGGCACTGAGCTCCATGAGAGATCATGCCCTCGTGATCACTAGTTACTTGGAGAAGGGTGTATAAGGTTTAATATAGTGAATATAAGGATACGGGAGCGTATTGTGCTTTGGAATATTAAGTGTGAGATTATGAGAGTATTGTTCTCAGTGAGGATTTGCTTCTCATTTCATTTAAGCTTCAACAAATTAACACTATATTCGTCAATAGATCCATTCTAATTCACTTTTACAAAAAGAAATGTTTACATGCAAATATTATTCAGTGAGTCAACACTTTATTAGAAAGGTTAAACATTAGCTCTACATATGACAATCTCTAAAAAATTTTGTATTTTGTTATGAAGGTCTAAAGTTATCTGTTAAACATCTAATCTATATTTAATAAAGTATTTACATCAGTGGCCCAAAGACAACACACAGGTTCTCTCCGTGCAAAAAAAAAAAAAAAGATGAAGTCACTCATTAGTTCTAGGTGATCTGACTGAAGAGTTGTGCTAATTAACTGCAGAACAGGCTGTGACACTGACATTCAGCTTCTGGAGCAAGAAACAGGTCTTTGAACATGATCTTCAGGAGGTGATCAAGTAGCCATGGATTGAGCGAGAGACACCAGAGTACTGCAGTCGTCGTTTTGACTCTATGTCCAGCCAGATTTAGCAGGTTTTGAAAAATAAAGGATTTTATACTAAATATTGATTGTTGTATAGGAATTTCATTGCGAAATTAACAAATTATTATCTCGATTGTCCATAAAAGATTGTATTTTACTTTTGGTCTTCACTGTACATCAGTTATCCAAGGGACAAGTTTACATTCGGGGAAAATATCCAATGATCCAACATTGAACAAAATATCCAGTGATGTAAACTTCAAAGCACTTTTTGTAAGTCGCTCTGGATAAGAGCATCTGCCAAATGCCTAAATGTAAATGCAAATGTAAAATAAACATTATTTTGTTGTTATATTGTCTATATGTTGGTCAAGTAACATAACCTGATGTTAGTCACTTGTTCTGCTTCAAGATTAAATGAACAAAATGAAATGTCAAGCTTCAAGAAACTGAAAGAGCAAATGTCTAATGAGAATTTAAAACCGACTCGATTGGTCTAATCCAAAAATGATGCAACATTTTCCTTTGGAAAATAATATTTCCTACACCACAGAACTGAGAAAATTTTCCAGTGCAGTTCCCAATCGTGTTGAACCTGTGAGACGAGGCAGACGATGAGCGCTCAGTGTGTACGCTTGGCTTGAGTTTCAGTGACCAAAATCCAAAAGTCAGAGACAAACAGTATGTAGCAGGGAACGATACACTGGGATTAATAATCATTTAAACAACAAGGCAAGGGTCAAATCCAGGAAACAGTACGAACTGGGAAGAAACGCTGAGAAATAGAAGCAATGGCAGACACAGATGTATGCACGACACGATGTACAAAAAAACGAATGCAGGGGAAACAAGAAACAGCCGTAGATGATCAAGCGAATAAAACTGATGCCAAGTGGAGAAGGAACGAAACACGAGATGCGTCCTAAAACTCGAATCATTAGGCATGTGATCACGAAATCAATCAAAATCTAGAACTTTTAAGAAAAGACCCAAAAAATTATGGAATAAGGAAACATTTTTCAATTTGAACCTGCACTATAATATCTCTACTTCTGCCAACAAGCTAAATCTCTAATTCTTATAAATGATGTGATACTGAGACAATGATTAAAAATAAAAAAAATAAAAATAAATAAATTTTGTTTTATTATTAATCATTATCTCAGTATTACATCATCAGTATTACATCATCAATAATATTACCAATGGATATGAATAATTTTAGCATGTGATGAAGCTAGACCTTGGATAATATTTTAATTAAGGATAATTTAGTGCGTAACTGCTCCACAGAGCTTCATCATACAAAATACATCAATTATTTATTAATAATTGTTATTGCTTATTGCTAATAAGGTATTGGACTGAAGAAATGCAGTGGTGCTGTTTTCTGTGATGTGTGCTAAACTAACTACACTAGCTAAACTAGCTTGTTTCTCAAAATTAGATAAACTTTCCTAGATAAAAATCTCCCAAAGAAGTTGTAGTGTGTGTTTCTTTCTCCACTGGTTTAAGCTGAAAAGTGAAAAAAGGAAAAAAAGGATAAGAAAAAGATCGGCATGACGCCTAAAACCGAACAGAAATAGAGCGACAAGACAAAGCCAGGAAGACGGAAAAAGGGCCAGGGGTGCAAATAATTATGAAACAAAAGAAAAAAATGTGCTAAAACTATTTTTTTAAATAAACATTCTTGAGTATTTATGTTTTTTTTTTTTAAAGAATAAAAGTTCTAAGTGAGGAAATACTGATTTTAGGTGCCAAAATCTTTTGGTATCTTCTAAGTAGATTGCATTCTGTACAATAGACAACAATCTGTACAATATCTGTTTATTTTTTGTATTATGTCTATTTTAATGTTTATTCTTACTGATGTTTTTTTTTTTTAACCCTTTTTGATGTCAGCTGGAGCTGCGCAGTGAGGGCAAGTACGTGGTGGTGGAGATCAACCATAAGGTGGAGCTGATGGTGGGAATGGAGTCGGATCAGACCGACGATGTGCTGACAGGGAAACTGCGTCTGGCTCTTGGAGGCATGCTGGTGGATCAGAAGAAGCTCCTGCATTCAGTCAGTCAGATGATCTTACATGCGATCTCTTCTTTTCGTTGTTATGATGTAATTAAGGTTTACACTTCTGTGAGCTCATCTCTCTCTCCTCCTCCTCCTCCTCCTCTCTCTCTCAGTTTTACCCTCAGATGGACGGGTGCATACGGGCTGCAAACTGGCTGAACATAAGCACCGTCTGGGACACAGAGCCGACCTGGAAACCGTCGCCGTGCTTTCAGGAAATCAAGAAAGGCAGTTACTTTCCTGGAAGTGGATTAGCTGTGTTTAATACATCTGGTGGGTGTTTAATGTTGCTGATGTTATTTATACAGCAGATTTTAGGCGTTTAGGAAGCAAAGTGATTAAACAGTGTGAGAAAAACAGAGAAATCAAGAAACAAAGCACACTAAAGGGAGTCAAAGTCAAAGTGGCTTCAATAGTCATTCCAACATCAAAACAACGTTCCTCCAGGACCGTGGTGCTACAAAAAACAACACAGAACTACATACGACTAAAAATAATTACACTAAGGACCCTTACTACAAAGAAGTGCATGAGTACAAACAGTGCAAATCAAAACGCAAGACTGGCAGGCCTGCCTCTGTCCACCATTCGTCCTCTGCAGCTGACCCAGAATGCAGCTGCACGTCTCGTTTTCAACCTTCCCAAGTTCTCCCACACCATCACCCCACTTCTCCGCTTTCTGCACTGGCCTCCTGTAGCTGCCCACATCAAATTCAAAACCCTGATGCTCGCCTACAGAGCTAAAAACGGCCCAGCACCCACTTACCTCTCAGTCCTAATCACACCACGCACCACACCACGTTCTCTCTGATCCTCCAGCACTGCTCTCTCAGAGATCGAGGAAGACATTCATCCAGACTGTTTTCTGTTCTGGCACCCAGGTGGTGGAATGAACTTCTTCTACAGCTCAGTCTCTAACAGTTTTTTAAACGAGGACTTAAGATTTATCTGTTTCTTTAGCACTTGGGTAAATCTCTAAAAAAACTGTCTTTGACCGGTACTTAGTTAGGAACCTAGTAACCCAGTATAAGGATCTTTATAATGGCGAAAATTTCAGCACTTTTGTACATTGCTCTGGATAAGAGCATGCGCCTTAACGTAATGCCCAAACGTAAATGTTAATGTAGTTGTGTGGCCCGCAATCTTCCAGATAGCAGAAGCTTATCCGGCCAGAAGATGTCTGGCTATCTACAATGCTGGTGGTTTTGCGGATGCAGAGTGTGGTGTAGTTGTCTCTGGTTGAGGGAAGAGAGACTCTGATGAGCTTCTCAGCTGTTCTCATTATCCAGTACAAGGTTTTGCAATCCGAGACGATGGGGTTCCCAAACCGGGTACAGATGCTCAGGATGCTCTTTATAGTGTTTCTGCAGAATGTGGCAAGAATAGTAGGAGGTACAGTAGATGGGCTTTCTCAGCTCTTTAGTGAGCAGTTGAGTTTCTCCTCCAGATAAACACCAAGGAATTTATTGTTCTTGACAATCTCTACTTAAGAGCCGTTGATGTTTAATGGTGAGTGTTCCTTCTGTGCTCGCCTGAAATCAACAACCATCTCTTTAGTTTTGTCCACGTTCAGAGACAGGTTGTTGGTTGTGCACTTCTTCTCTGTATGCTGTCTCATCATTCTTCTTCAAGAGACCCACCATGGGTGTGTCATCGGCAAATTTGATGATGTGGTTTGAGCTGTGTGTTGCTGCACATTCCTGAGTCAGCAGAGTGAACAGCAGTGGACTGAGCTCACACTGCTCAATGTGGTGGTGCTGGAAATGCTGTTGCCAGTCTGGTCCGACTGAAGTCTTCAGGTCTTCAGGTCTTCAGGTCACAGAGTCAGGGATACAGTAGGGCCAGTAGGCTCAGTATTTTAAATAATTCAGCTGGCAGTCTTTGAATAGTATTCAAACATGTCTTTATTGTCCAGGTGTGTGACTAATAATAATAATAATAATAATAATAATAATAATGTATAAATTTTTTAGGCTACTTAAGTCCTCATTGACTGCAAAGTTATATTATTATTGGCGACATGGTGGCTTAGTGGTTAGCACTGTCACCTTGCACCTCCATGTTCCAGGTTTGATTCCTGCCTCGGGGTGTGTGTGTGTGTGCGGAGTTTGCATGTTCTCCTTGTGCTTGATGGGTTTCCTCCGCTGGTACTCCGGTTTCCTCCAACAGCCAAATGCAGATTAGGCTTATTGTTGTTTCCAAATTGCCCATAATGTGTAAATGGGTGTATGATTGTGTGTGTGTGTGAGTGTGTGTGTGTGTAATTGTGTGTGCCCTGTGATGGATTGGCACCTTGTCCAGGGTGTACCCTGCCTCACGCCCTAAGTCTCCTGGGATATGTGAGTGAGTGGGTGAGTAAGAGAGTGTGAATCAGGGTGTGAATGTTGACCGGACGGTCCTACCACGGTTAGATAGGAACAAATACTACTGTATTAAACAGTGGACTCCAGGGTCGCTATTTAGACTAGATGTTCCTAGATGAAAATAGATGAGATATTATTATTATTATTATTATTATTGCAGATAAATATAAAGTCAAAATGTATGTAATATAAATATTATTAATATTTAAAATATTTACATTATTAATATTATAATAATTAAACAGAACATCACATAAAAAAAGAAACATTTATTCAAAATGTACTATCTATAAGGGTTTAAAAACCCTTTGACTCCTGTTATGGAGTTGTGTTATTAATAACAAGTGCTTTTTGTCTTGTCACAGATCTTCCTGGAGTGGAGACGGAAGAGCGAGGAGTCACAATCGAGGTGTTTGGATCTTGGCATGGGACACTGCTGAGTCTTCAAAGTCTGGATTTCCAGTTCATTTTACCTGAGGCTAAGGAAAAAGAGAGCAAGGTATGGAGGCACTGAGCGACAGTCATGTACTGTATCATTTACAGAAGTGCCAATGAAAATCAGCCCAGGGACTGATTAGGAAGGAACCTAGGCAAGAACCTTCACTCTCAAGAACCTGCTACTTATTCTATTACTTTACATCCCCAGGTGTGTGTTTAGTGTGTTTTATTGTGTGTTATGGCCTAATTCACTTCCTCTCTCTCTCTCTCTCTCTCTCTTTATATATATATATAGGCCAGGGTCGCTTGGTATGTGCCCAATATTTAAGGTCATTCCTGCCACACCAACCTATACCTTATTTACAATAGGATGTTCGTTAAACACATGTGAATGTCTACAAATCTTTGTTCATGGACTGTACAACCCTTGCACATCCACCTATCAGCTATAACATTATGACCGCCTAACTTTAAGTAGGTACTGTAGGTTCTCCTTCTGCACCCATAACAATGATGCACTGTGTGTTCTGACGCTTTTCTATTGGAAGCAGCATTTTCCGTTTCTCAAATTGCTCTACAGTAGTTCTTCTATTTGATCGGACTACACGAGCCAGTCTTCACGCCACACGTGCATCAGTGAGTCTGGTTTTCCTTCCTTGGATCACTTTTGGTATGTCCTGACCGCTGCAGCTTGGGAACATCCCAGTTTTGGAGTTGCTCTGACAGTTTTGATGTTGCCCTTGTCAAAGTCTATCAACTCTTTACACATGGAAATCTTTTCAGCTTCCAACACATCGACTTCAGGGACAAAGTGTTCATTTGCTGCTTAATATATCCCACCCGCATTCAGGTGCCATTGTAATGGGATATTGTAACTGTATCCACTGTGAGAAGGCCCAAATTGTGATGGCTCAAGGACTGGGTCAGATCCAGAACTGCAGCTCTTGTGGGATTTTCCTGGCCCGCAGTGATCAGGACCTACCAAAGGTCATCCAGGGAAGGAAAACTGGTGAGCTGGCAACTGTGTCATGGGTGAACAAGGCTAACTTAAGTGTGTTAGGGAGTGAAGGCTGGATGTGTAGTCTGATCCAAAAGAAGCGCTACTGTCACTCAAACTGCTGAAAAAGGTTAATGTTGATTCTAATAGAAAGTTATCAGAACACACAGGACTTAATGTTATGGCTGATTGGTGTATTTGATTGAGTTGTATTCTATAATTAAATACTGTACCATGGCATTTATAATGTGTTACTCATTGCTATAAAGTCTTACGCATTACATCACAGCCGATTCAATAAGCCTCAGTAAGGACTGGATGGTAAAGAATAAAGCTGGTTTGCTTCTGTACTTCAGGTTCTCACTGTTGAGCTGAAGGAAGAGTCCGCTTCGGGCAACAATGCCGACTCCACCAAGCTGACTTTGACCTTACTGAAACATTCCCTGGTGTTAAACGGCGAGACAGAGCTGAAGAACGAGAGCATTGACTTCCTCTCGGGGTGGACGGAGGGGATGAAGTTAGCGTTCGGTGGAGTGCCGAGCGAAGCTGCTGGTAAAAAGCTCTGATTTTACAGGAATTAACATTTATAGAACATACTAATGTTGTTTAATTCTAAAGTTCAAAGGTTAAATCTAGAATTATTATCATTATTTATACATTGGAGTAAAAAAATTTTTTTACTTTATTTCTAATTAAATCATTTGTCCAGTAATTTTAGTGTATCAATTCATACATTGTATCAAAAAAGTAAAACTAGAAATTAAAAAAAATACATAGTATCAAACTAAAACATAAAATATATATTTTTTATATTAGTGTATAAAACTGTAATTACACAATTATTAAAACTTTTATAAAACTTGTATTAAAAAGGGCAAAACTATTTTTCAAGAAAAAAAATCATTTGAAAAACTTTAGCCACCAAAGTTTACCAAAAAACAAAACAAAACAAAAAAGTTTTTTCCTGTGAATGTTGGGATGATAACGGTACAAAAATAATAAAATCAATTAAATGTAGCACACCCTAGTGTTTTATATCATACATGTCATCTATCAGGTGTTAAACCTTTTCTTCTTTTTTTTTTTTGCAAATTTTTTATAAAGGTTTTATTTTTTCAGTAACAACGTGATTTATAGTACAAGATAAATAACATATGCAACGTACTGTATACTGTATTCCGCAGGTGAGACCGAGGACCTGCCAAATGAGCTCCACCTTCAGGGCTGTTTGGAAAAAGTTATTATTCAAGGACAAGAACTGGATTTCGATCTGGCTTTCTTCAAGCACACGTCCATCTCATCACACAGCTGTCCTGCAAAAGCAGTGAATGAACTGACAGAGAGTTAGTGCGTAGTTTTTATCACAGAAAGGGGCGTGGCCACACTTCCACCAACCAGTTAACATCAATCAAATACAGCAAGTTAAATCATCATAACGGTTTGATCAAATCCTTTTAGTTTTATACAGTATAATCCCAGTAGACGGGGCCACCCCTAAGTGTCATGTTGCCCACCTTTGCCACCCCATGTCCAAAAAACCTGGCCCCCTGCTTTACAGCTCACAAATCAGTTCAGATACAGATACATTTCATCTGTCAATGAACCTTATAACTAGCAGTAACTATCGATATTACATCATATATGCCTCCTGATAAAAGGGCAACATGCTGAGAAACTCTGGTCAAATCCCGGGAAGTTCATCTTGTCATTCTGTGCTTTCGTTCCTTTGCGTTCATTCTGTATTCAGTTCATGGAACGTTAAAAGAAAGTTAATGCGTGTTTTCTAACGGTATAATTAAACATGAAACTTTACTCAGCTTGTCTAAGTGTGTTTGTGTTACTAATTTAAGATCTACATTACAGTATGTTTATGAAATTTGACCAATATTATCACAAGATTTGTATCATTGCATTCATCATCTTTGGCATTATCATCACTATGGCTTTTGTCAAGAACACCACCCCTGAGTCAGGGACCAGGACTATGTGAGATTAAATCACAAATGAGTCTTGAAGGCATAGGGGCATAGAAGTATGTTTCCATATGTGTTGGATCTTTATAAATGTTCCTGCTCCGCATGCTGACCGTGAAATTTGTCATCCGGTAATCAGGCCAAATTCCACAACCCTGGTTCCATTAGTCATAGGTCTTGTTAGCGACACGGCTAGCTCCAGGAAAAGAAAAGAGTAAAAATTGCACTAAATACATCTTAACTTTGAATCACCAACTTAGTAAGAAAAAAGCCTGAGTTTAAAACAATGCTCAAAACAAGACACAAGTGTACTAACAAATGGCAGTGAATCCAAGCCAAGTCTGTGATAAGCAAAATGCGCAAATCCTGTACTTAAGTAAAGATCCATCAAGGAACCTAGGTAGTCCAACTAGGCTCTGTGGAGGCCAGATGTATGTATTTCCATTTTTACGACAATTCTGGAACACCAATTAGCCTAAACTGCATGTCTTTGGACTGTGGGAGGAAACCAGAGTACCCGGAGAAAACCAACCAAGCATGGGGTGAACATGTAAACTCCACACACACAGACCCCATGGTGGGAATCGAACCCTCAACCCTGGAGGTGCAAGGCCACAGTGCTAACCACTACGCCTCTTCTTCTTCTTCTTTGTCTTTCGGCTGTTCCCTTTCAGGGGTCGCCACAGCGAATCATCTGCCTCCATCTAACCCTATCCTCTGCATCCTCTTCTCTCACACCAACTAACTTCATGTCCTCTCTCACTGCATCCATAAATCTCCTCCTAACCTAGTGCTAACCACTACGCCAATGTGGAGAAGTCCTCCATTTACAATTCAACTTGAGTAAAACTGCGATAGACCTCACCTCACCAAATCTACTAAAGTACTGAGCTTTTAATATCTCAAGGTAGCATTAAAGTCATAGTAAGAACGTCTCTCTCTCTCTCTCTCTCTCACTGCTTCCTGACTATAAAAGTGATGTTTTCGTCGCTATCTGCAACCATTTCCACTTCTGATTTTAAACACTTGCTTTTAAGAGAAGGAAGGGTAAACACATGCAATAGGACACACTTTTGTAGGTATGTAGTAATGTATTAAAGTAAAAAGTATAAACAGTTGCTGTAGGATGAAGTGGAGTAAAAGTAAAAAGTATCCTCTAATTGATCTACCCAAGTAAAGTACACATTTGTGTTTCATATTTTCATATTTTATATTTGCTACAGTATATTATATTATATCATATTACATTACATTACATTACATTACATTACATTATTTACTTATTTACCTTCCACCTTCAGACAACACAAAAAAGAAGACTTGAGAGTCAGAACGTAGTATATTATCACATAATTTAATGATACTGTACATAATTTAAGCCCAGTTTCCACATTCATGACTTTTTGCTACAGGTATGTATTCTGCCTTACTTCTGCCTTAATGCTTTGTAGCTACTATACATGTAAAGCAGAATACAAAGGTGCTACTTATAGAAACGTAAAAGCAGATGATTTGTTTCTGTGAGTCGAAGATAACATAAGAGAGCTGCTCATTCTGTTTATCATACGTCCTTAGCAGCATGGTAATATTTTTTATTACTGGAACTACAGCCAAAATTTGTGTATGTACGTAGACAGGTTGGGGGTCTATTTATTGAAAATGTAACATTTTATTTTATTTCTGATCAAAAGAACGAAATGAACCAAATAATTCAAAAAAAAAGATTCATTAATTTTGATGAACGAGATTCTAAGAACCGAGTCACTAAAATGATTTAAACTTCCCATCGCTAGTACACAGCCAAACCTCCACTGTGATGAGTCTCTTCATCACTCTCTGATGAGGTTTTGTGTGTGTGTGTGTGTGTGTGTGTGTACAAACCAATGTTTGTAGCAACTGTCCTAATCAAGAATGAGTTGAAATCTTGCAGTCTTTGTAGTGTGGCAATGTAGTGTAGTGTGGGAAACAATGGAAGAAGACGAAGCAGATGGAAATGCACTGTAGGGTACGCCGTAGGGTTCATGGATATGCAGTAGTCCAATGGCACATAAGTATAAATCAGGCTTTTGATCTTCATGATTTCTGTGATCTTTGTCTGTCTGGAGTCCCTTCCATGTCCACGACTGCATACAACTATGTAAAGGCACAAATGTTCACTAATACGCCTATGGAAACATGCAGTAGACCCACGCGTTATAAGAAGAAAGTTAAAGTAGGGTTCAAAAGGATTTCCCTATTTCTAAGGGGATTTCTTTCTTTCTTTTTTTCTTTTTTTAAAGGACTGATAAAGGAAAGCAGCCATTTGTGTGATGTTATCGCCATCTAGTGGAAATTATCTGCACATAAGCATTTTAATTAATGATAAACAAGGCATGTTAGTGGGATTATGTCTATTACAAAGTGTTTTAAAAACTATTTAAACAGCTTCAATAACAAAGACATCCACAAATGATGCAAAGTAATACAGATTTTCTTACAGTTAACTGCAAAATTATTGATTTTTTAATAAAATGATCATATAAAACAAACATTTTCAGAAAACACGATTTTGACATGTTTACAATCTGTTCATCAATTTTCGGCAGGTCACAATTTCTGTTCTACACACTTTTAGTTTACAATTTTTTCCATTGTCATTCATTTGGTATCTTTTATTATACAGTATATAAATTTTAAATACAGTGTTATTCAAAGAAATGTTATTATATCAAGAGCAGATGTGGTCTTGCCTACTTAATATATTTTTCCAAAAAAAAATTCACATTAACAGCATTTTTATTCTTATTATATCACAGCTGCTTGTCAAAAGTACACTTTTTTATTATTAAATAATAATACAATAAAATATAATATTTATTTATTACAGTGAAAAGTCTAACAAATGCAGTGTTGTTTTTGGAGTGTCAGTGGTATCTGTAAATTTTCAGCCATTTCATAAATTCAGACACTTTTATCAAATGACATTGTCACCAATTTGATTTACAGAGATATACACATAACTTTAAAACTAAATAAATAAATAATCCATCCATCTATGTACCTTTGTGGTCCAACTAGGGACGGTGGAGGCCAATAGTGATGACCATTGTATTTATTCCCATTTTTACGACCGTGGTAGTACCTCCGGGCAACATTCACACACTAGTATTGTATATCACCTTCCACCTCCGGACGAGTCCACATCAGGACAGAAGACAACTTGAGAGTCAGAACTTATAGAATCACATAATTTATTGATACTGTACCTGATTTAAGCCCGGTTCCCACATTTGTGACTTTTTGCTAGGCATCTCTACAGTTTGCTGTGACACGTTTTGTCAACCCCTTTAGCGCATCTTAGAGCTATTTGTAACAAATCTTTGCCTTGATGCCACTGTATTTTGCCTTACGTCTGCCTTAATGCTTTGTAGCTACTGTACACGTAAGGCAGAATACAGTAGTGCTACATATAGAAACGCAAAAGCAGATGATTTGATTCTGTAAGCTAAAGATAACAATAATTACTTACAAATAGCTCTAAGATGCGCTAGAGGGGTCGGCAAATCCTTTTGAAGAGGACTGTGATAACTGAGGAACAGTGTTGGGTTTAATGCGTTACAAAGTTACTTGGATTACTTTTTTGATGTAACGAGTAATCTAACGCGTTAGGTCCACCATTTAAGTGCTCAGTTATTTATCCTCCCTGTTATTCCTGCTGTTATACCCCTATCTCACCTATCCGGGTTGACTCGCGGTGAGATGCGATGATGGCACCGTGAGTCGCTGAGATTGCCCGCTTATGTTCCGCTGACGTTCCGCGAAGTTCTGCAAGGTCCACAAGCTTCTGTGAGGACCGCCAAAAAAATTAAACGTGTACTTGCAGCCACTGCGCGAAACCACGTAGGTGAGATAGGGGGTATTAGTAGTTAACAGATTATCGGCTAAACTTCACTGAGTGATGATGGTAGAATAACTATAAAGGTCTCGACTAAAACAACATGCATAAAGAATCACAAAGGAGTTTTCATTTTCTGCAATGGTAAAGTACTCGAACTAGTTACTTTTATCAGAAAGTAACGCTGTAATGTAACTGATTACTTTTTAATGACAGTAATTTTGTAATTTAATTAGTTACTTTAAAAAGTAACGTTGCCCCAACATTGCTGATGAAACGACAGTCACAACATGTAGTCTATGGCCTTGTGAGTAATTGTAAGAGGGTTAAAAGAACAAGAAGAAAGTTAACATACAATAACCTTTGCATGTTAGTGGGATTATATGTACACAGCAATGTATCTTCCATTCAAACCTCACCACCATGGGCAAGACCAAAGAGCTGTCGGGACGAGGACGTCAGGGACGAGATGGTAGACCTGCACAAGGCTGGAAAGAACATCAGCTAGAAGCTTGGTGAGAAGGAGATGACTTTCACAAATGGAAGAAATACAAAATAACAATCTATACAAAATACAAAAAACAGTCGATACAAAATACAAAATATGAAATACAAAAAAAAAGCAATCAATCTTCCACTGTAATGCAGTGTTATTTTTGGGGTGTCAGTAGATGTCTGTAAATTTTGAGCCATTTTATGAATTAAGTTTAATGCTGTTTCATTTGGCACTCTGAGGGGGATTTGTGTGGGGTGTGTATGTGTGTACAGTACATACACAAGTTGATTATGACATCTTTACAATCTAATATTTGTTTATCATAGTGAAAAGTCCAACTAATGCACTGTTATTTTGGGGGTTTCAGGCGGTGTCCCCTTCTTAGTAAATTTTCAGCCAAGTCATAAATTTAGTTGCAGTTGTACAACACTTTAATCAGATGATATTGTCGCAAATCAGATTTACACAGATATACACCGAATAGCTATAAAACCATTAAGATTAAAACCACTTAGGTTGTGTATTTCCACTGCATCACTCGGGGGACTCAGAACATGACTCTGTAGGGCCTGTGGGGGTGTGCAGCTTTGACTTCACACCCCCACAAGGTGTTGGTCCCCAAGGGCATGGGTGACCTTTGCGTGGCCATGATCTGTCACCAGTTTGCTGATGATTACTTGATCAGTGAGAGACCTCGCCAAGACTCGACATCTACGGTACATAGTGTCACGAACCATCAAATTTTTAAGTGTAAAAATGTTTCACCAATTAAAATGAGTACAGAACAGTTTATAGTTCATAACAGAACAGAGTGTCAACATCGGCAAAACGCTTTACAAAATTTCCAAGTTGTGTAAACTAATTAGAATATCACTACCGTTCATCAGATGAACTGCATCTAAACTTCCCCAGATTAGATGCATAAATAGACACATGCATAAATAAATTCTGTAGTAGCTCAGTCATTTAGGTTCAACTGAACTCTAAAAAGAAATTCAAAAAAACTGTTCTGTACTCATTTATTTTGGTGAACGTTTTTACACTTATATAAAAAATATTAAGTAAATATAAAAGTTGTGAAATCATGTAAAATATACTTCATGAATTGAGTACAAGTCAGTAAAAAAATTTAGGTAGACCTGAATAACTATATTTCGTACAATGATGTACACAATTGAGTAAATGTAATGAAAATCGGAAGTGAATGCAATGGTTACCCCAAGTGAAAATGAGTCAAATAATTGAGTAAATATTATTGAAATGGAAGGTAGAAGAAACTGAAAATTGTCTCTTATTTAACAAACAAATGTGCGACATTTACTAAATATTTTAATTGAATTCATACTGCTGTATCACATAATGAATATGTTACATTTAATTTATAAAAACTAAACTATATTTAGCCTTTACGCAAGGGATATTTTAATTCAGATCAATGTATCTAATGACACCGAATTCTAAACAACAAAACAATACAGGTGGCATGGTGGTGTAATGGATAACACTGTCGCCTTGCACCTCCAGGGTCCGGGGTTGATTCCCGTCTCTGTGTGCATGAGTTTGCATGTTTTCAGTTTGCATGAAATTCTCTGAAATGAGGCCGTAAAACTGATTTGATTTTATAGAGCTCATAGCTGGTTAAATTCCTGTGAATATTCCAGTGGATTGCTTTTACAAAAAACGGACTGATCACCAAAAGCATTTTGCTCTTGCAGAACAATGCACAACCTCATACTATATAGAGAAAAAAAATATATAGAGAGAAAAAGGGAGCTTTTACTTTAATAAGTGTGTTCTGTTATTCTGCACAATCAAAGGTCCAGCTTTGACTTCAATGTCCCTTGTACATGTCTTTGTCCCTTGTATAAAAACTATACTCAACTTTATTTATGCATTACTATCAACTGTATACATTTTTTACTTTAGTTAATGGGAAATCTAGTATATTCTAGTGGAAAATTGTATATTCTGGATTAATTATGGGTAAAGTGAAATATTTCAAGCCTTGTTTTAATTTCTATTTTGGATTCAATGGTTACACATTTAATACTTTTGTAACATTTAAAAAGTTGACATTTACCTCCTGTCTCCCCCTTCTCATCTTACATAGTAAACCTTTCTCCTCTCTTATTTGAATTTCACACAAACACACACACACACACACACACACACACACACATTAACGGAAAGACTGTTTTGTTGAAAAAAAAATTAGCAAGGAACATCACCAATGATACGCGAGCGCATACTAACGGAATCACTGCTGTAAAGTAAAACAAACAAATGGATGAACCTGCACTTTACCTTTGAAAAAAAAAATGGGACCGAGCAGTTGAAATTTTCTGAAAGTTTCTGTGTAAAGCAGTGTGTGTTTGTTTATTTGAGAAAGGGAGAGTGTATGAATTACGCACACGCACATACAACGCACACACATAACGACAGAGAATGGATTTTTAACCTTTAATGAGACTTTCTTTTGCTTTACACGCGCGTACACATGTGTTATAAGAAACAGTACACGCGCGCTGTACACACGCGCTTTTAAACATGAAATAAAAGATGTTATAGTAAACAGTACACACGTGCACGGATGTTGATTTTACCAGTAAGAGACGAGCACTAAGACCCAGCAGGGGAGACGATTACCCACAATTCTGCAGCGCAAGAGAGAGAAAAACTGTTGGCTCAGTTGTGTTGATGTGACGCTCGGCAAGATTTCATCTTATGAAAGTGGATAATCATGGATTGTCATTAGAAAAGTGAGGAATCAGTCCAGAACTTCAGCTTGTGAATGATCTCAAGGCAGTTGGGACCACAGCGTATTGGTAACACAGTACACTGCCATGGATTAAAATCCTTCAGCGATGCAACATCCCCTTCCTGATGAAGGCACATGTACAGACCCGTCTGAAGTTTGTCAATAAATCGAGAAGGATTGTGAGAAATGCTGTTGTCAGATGACACCAAAATTAAGCACTTTGTCATCAACTCAACTCACCATGCTTGGAGAAAGAGAAATGACAATGAGAATACCATCCCTACAGTCAAGCACGGAGGTGGAAACCACGCTTTATTCGTACTGAAAGTTGTTGATGGCCCTAAAAAACCCCTTCTGAAAAGCTGTCTAATGTAAGAATATCTAACCAACTTCATTGTGGTGACTAAGTTGAGGATCCCCTGTCGGCTTCATTTGTAGCACTTTTATTAAGTGGTTAGTGCTAAACCAACCACACCGTTTGAAGTGTGGCATAACAGGCATCCTGAATGATTCAGCTCATGTGGAATCTACGGTTCACTGTTAGAGCCTTCGCAGCCTTGTTCAAAATCTATATTAGACGTCGGTAGACAGACCCACCTAGACCTTGAGAGCTTATATTGTTATGATGTTGAATTGACTAATAATAACAAAATAAAATAAATAATTAAATAAGTAAGTAATAAAGCAAATAAAATAAATTTCAAATAAATAAGCCACAAAGTAACTTTGCTGTTGAGAACGTAATGCATTATTAGCCCATTTATCTTTCTGTGTAATATAGATACTGTATATATGCTATTTAACCACATTTTAAGAAGATTAATAATACAAACCGGATTCCAAAAAAGTTGGGACACTATACAAATCGTGAATAAAAACTGAATGCAATGATGTGGTATGTGTCAAAATTTCATGGTGTCAACAAATCCCCAAAAAGTTGGGACAAGGCCATTTTCACCACTGTGTGGCATCTCCCCTTCTTCTTACAACACTCAACAGACGTCTGGGGACCGAGGAGACCAGTTTCTCAAGTTTAGAAATAGGAATGCTCTCCCATTCTTGTCTAATACAGGCCTCTAACTGTTCAATCGTCTTGGGCCTTCTTTGTTGCACCTTCCTCTTTATGATGCGCCAAATGTTCTCTATAGGTGAAAGATCTGGACTGGCCATTTCAGTACCCGGATCCTTCTCCTATGCAGCCATGATGTTGTGATTGATGCAGA
This sequence comes from Clarias gariepinus, assembly GCF_024256425.1. Taxonomy (NCBI): domain Eukaryota; kingdom Metazoa; phylum Chordata; class Actinopteri; order Siluriformes; family Clariidae; genus Clarias; species Clarias gariepinus. The sequence goes on along the minus strand of NC_071113.1, from coordinate 28,895,555 downwards.
ATGTGGTCTGGCATTATCTTGTTGAAAAATGCAGGGTCTTCCCTGAAAGAAAAGACGTCTGGATGGGAGCATATGTTGTCTGCATTGATGGTGCCTTTCCAGACATGCAAGCTGCCCATGCCACACGCACTCATGCAACCCCATACCATTAGAGATGCAGGCTTCTGAACTGAGCATTGATAACAACTTGGGTTGTCCTTGTCCTCTTTGGTCCGGAGCACATGGTGTCCCAGATTTCCAAAAAGAACTTCGAATCGTGACTCGTCTGACCACAGAACAGTCTTCCATTTTGCCACACTCCATTTTAAATGATCCCTGGCCCAGTGAAAATGCCTGAGCTTGTGGATCTTGCTTAGAAATGGCTTCTTCTTTGCACTGTAGAGTTTCAGCTGGCAGCGGCGGATGGCACGGTGGATTGTGTTCACTGACAATGGTTTCTGGAAGTATTCCTGAGCCCATCATGAGCATTCAGGTGTGTGTTTTCCACGAAGAGGACACGTGACTGCAGTTGCTCGATAGTTTAGGACTGGAGTTTCCTACAGTCTACCTGAGCCTCCAATAATAAACTGGACCCCATATGAACTTCTCCACATCTCCTGTTATACTGAACTTCCAGCCTCCTAACACACAGTATGAATGCAGATCAATCCCTGCTATCTGTTCTCACCCAGATGAGGATGGGTTTCCTGTTGAGTCTGGTTCCTCTCAAGGTTTCTTCCTACTGCCATCTCAGGGAGTTTTTCCTTGCCACTGTCGTCGTCGTCCTCGGCTCGCTCATCAGGGACAATCTGATCTGATTATTTTGATTTCTATACGTTCACGTCTCATACAAACGTTAATAATTCTTTTGATTGTGTAAAGCTGCTTTGTGACAATAACAATTGTTAAAAGCGCTATACAAATAAAATTTAATTTAAATTGAACACAATGTCAAGAGGAAAAGACAGAACCAATGATCTTAGAGAAGCAATTGTTGCTGCACATCAATCTAGAAAATACTGTAAATTAATTTCCAAAAAATTTGGAGTTCAGTGAGTACAGTGAAAAAGATTATTCACAAGTGGAAAGCGTTCAAGACAGTTGCCGATCTCTCCAGGTGCTGACGTCTCATCACGTTCACCCCAAGGTCAGTCCATGCAATGCTCAGAAAAATACAAAAAACCCAGGAGCAACATCTCAGACCCTCAGGCCTCACTGAGCGTGTTAAATGTTAAAGTCTACTCAGTACTGCCCAAATAATCTTTTTTTTTAATTTATTTACATTTATGGACTGCAGAGGGAATTGCAAAAATGTCTGATTCATTAGTTTTCCTGCTGATTGCACAGAGCCAACTTTTATCATCAGAGAAATTATAGTGACCGAACCCGTGTACCTATGTGAGTGTGAGTTTTATATGAACATACAGTCTCACTTTGTATTGTTTGTACCCAGAGGCGTTAAGTAATGAAGCACAAATACTGCGTTACCTTACTTAAGCAGAAATTTTGGGTAGAAATTATTTTTCAGCAGACTTTTAACTTCTACTTCTTACACTTTCACACAATTTACATTTAGGCATTTGGCAGACGCTCTTATCCAGAGCGACTTACATTTTATCTCATAACACATCTGAGCAGTTGAGGGTTAAGGCCTTGCTTAAGGGCCCAACAGTGGCAACTTGGTGGTTGTGGGGTTTGAACCTGGGATCTTCCGAACCGTAGTCCAATGCCTTAACCACTGAGCTACCCCTGGCCCAATTATCTGTACTTTCTTCTCCTTACCTTTTAAAAATAGCCTTATTACTCCTATTTTATTTCAGCTTCTTAGTCAAAAACAAACAAACAAAAAAAACATCGGGATAAATCGCGCCATCCGGATGGACCGAATTTGATTGTGGTTGGATGAGAAGTATAAACATACTATTCCGACATCCTATTGGTTGGTACGCGATCCATCGCACCTGCACATGACGTCACGTCACACACTCCAGCAAGGAGAATAAAATAGCATTTTCGGTTGATAAGGTTGTGATAAGTAGACGAAGATGTCCATGATAGAGACTCAAGATTCGAGCGAAATGTCACAACCAAGCACCAGCGAGGAGGGGAACAGCACCAGGTAGGTAACAAGAATGATAAATATATATATATATATACACACACATAAGTAAATTTATATAGCAGAGTGCAATATATTTCACAATAATACGCTTTTTTTCAAAATATGTTCCATTATTTCACAATATCATTCTCATATTACATATATGTGTCTTATTTATTTATAGAGTTATTTATTTCATCATTTCCTATTTATTTATTTAATTTTGAACACTTTGGAGTTCCATAGAATGAGGCCCAATGTAACATATAAACACAGTACGCTTTATATTATTATGTGTGTGTATCAGGGTTTCTGCTAAAAAAAATTTCCTGCCAGTCCACCTCGACCAAGATCATCATTGATGGACATATGGCGTATAGTATGATGTATAGTATATTAATATAATATTTATAATATCACATTATTATCATAATATTTTTATATACAGTGGTTACTCAGGGGGAATGTCTATGACTGCTGCGCACTCTGTCGCGGCCAAACGGCAAAAGCCAAAATAAATAAGTCGCAATTCAAAGTAATTTGTAAAATGACCGCCAGGTGGCACAAAGAGACATTTTGCAGAACAGCTGCAATTAATTTTGTTTAGACAGACTCTATGTTTCTATCTGTCTATTGTTATTATTAAAGAACACAGCACAAACAACAGCTTAAGGGCTTGTAAAAACATTTTTATTTTTAACAGTAAAAATTTCAATTTTGGAATCAGAAGCTCAGTGGTCCGAGCACAACGTAATAATCTTTGTATAATAAAATTACTTGTGGCATGAATTACAAAGCGCTTCAGTTTCAAATAATCATTCAACACTGAACACAAACAGCAAAAGAACATGAAATTAATAGTAAAAAAACAGTCTATAGTTATATAGCGCCACTCAGCGGTAAAAGCCAGCAAACGTACAAACACAAATGCTGCCGCCGTGAGGCGTGGCGGTAAAACCAGAATACCGCATGAGTAACATCTGTGTATTAAGTTTATCTTGTAAAAAAAATGGCTGACTATATATATATATATATATATATATATATATATATATTCACATTCACAATCTGGTATGAGGGTAGCGTTCCTAATTAAACAGGCAAAGTAATCAGCAGTTCTAACAGTAGTAATTCATATTACATGTTTGTGTTGTATTAACATAAAACATTTAAATGTGTTATATAATGTGGTTATGTGGTTATAAGTAGAATTAATGTAGCATTACCGTCTGTATTAATTATTTCCTAAAATATTTTACTTAACAGCAAAATCTTATAAGCTGTTTGTCAATGACTACACATTTTTATTAAAGAATGATAAATTAAAATCAAACATTTATTATAGTGAAAAGTACAACAAAAGCAATGTTATCTTGGGGTTCTGGAGGTGTCCCCCTCTTGTCACTTTTTCAGCCATTTCATGTCATGAATTCAGTTCAATTCAGTTTCTTTTGTTTAATTCGAGCTGGAAGTGGCGGAGAAGAATCCCTGAGAAGTCATGAGGAAAAAACCTTGAGAGAAACCAGATTCATGAATAAGCAAAATACATACCAGTTCATGACACATCAACTATTGACAACTAATTATTAAAGATTTAATAATCTTTATTTAATTAAAGATTTGTTTCTTTAGTATGATGGTGTAATATGATGTTGGCCCCGCCCCCTTTGCAGCTATAACAGTTTCAACTCTTCCTGGGAGGATTTCCACAAGGGTAAGGAGTCTTTTGGGGATTTTTGACCGTTCTTCCAGACAGGTATTTGTGAGGTCAGACACTGATGTTGGACGAGAAGGCCTGGCTCACAGTCTCTGCCCCTAATTCATCCCAAAGGTGTACTTTTTTACAGTAGGGACACAGAAAATTAGGTTATCAGCACGCGGAGCATTTTCTTTTCTTTTATTTATTTTTACTCATCCTTATTACTTTTAACCAAGAACACATTAGAAGTGTCCCTACTGTAATTAAGGGACATTAGTGTGACACTTGTGTGACATTTTCTCATGTGCACACTGCCTATATCTATATTAACTACACATCTAACCTTATCTTGCCATCTACCTAAGTCTTTGGCTGAAATAATTCCAGTGTTTAATTGTTTATTGAAAGCTGTTGTCATAGTACACACCATCACCTCTTTATTGTCCAGCAGAACAAGGTCATAAAGCAAGTCATTAGGTCAAACTGATTTATTAAAGATAAACCTTTAGATCCAAGTATTAATATTCTTTTAGTAAATATTTTAAAACAAATAAGATAAATTGATGCCAGGGTAAAAATGTTTTTACTGCAGAAAAGTTATTTTGATCTATGCAATCCTCGAGGCCCCCCATGGGAAGGGCCTACTGGCCCACAGTGCACTTAGTTGAACTCCGGAAGCAAGAATAATCTTTTACGGAATTAAATTAGTTATTATAAACTACTTTAATATTCGGCATTCCAAATTCTAAAAGGCCTTTTACAGAACTGTTGATAAAAAAGAATGGTTGCATGATTTCATTTTTTGTGATACAGAAATAGGTGTTTCCCGTAGCTATAGCACATGCAATTTTGAAAGTGTAAATGCAATGCTCACACTAACAAATTAGATTCTATTTCAGAAAAACAGATGCAGCAGCGAAGGCCGTGACCAGATTTCCTTTTTCTTATAATCATAACGTGTTTGTCTGATGCTCTCACCCCCACAGCTAACCTCGAAGAGCCTCAGAGCACAGCCACTCCAGAAGAGAAAACACAACACACTGCGGGATGTGTTTTAACACAAGGGGTTTGGTAAGACCCCAATTACAACCCATATCTACCTAAAAAGTTATTTCCGTTCGATGGGAATGGGCGATAGTACTGTATGTACATTTGTGTTACTAATAATATACTGTACTGTAGGTAATGGAATTAAGATGAAGACAGAGCACAGATAAAGTAAAAGGACATTGTGGAGATGAAATGTTGTTATTGTGCAAAACTCTCGGTTTTATTTGTACAGCAAGTCAGTATGACGAAGGACGGAGATACCGCTAACCTCAACGAAGTACGGAGGACGGTGGTATCGCGGTCCTTCGTCATACAGTAAAAACTCACGTACTCCAAGTCATGTAGTGAATAAGCAAATGCAAATAACTTTTGACATGAGCTGAACTGGTTTCACAATTGCGGTCCGTTCAACAAAATCCTTATGTCGTTTTGGCACTTCCGAAACAGGGTTTTGGGGTTTTGTCTGTGCAAGTATGAAAAAACCCCCAGCAGCATTACTCATCAACAGAGCTTTTTAACACTCTTGGGCAGGGATGTGACCACATCCTTATAATCGTACAGGTTTTTCATACAGACCTACTTTAAGAACTTTCACGTTCATTCTTAAGTGTTTTTGTTTTGTAACTGCTAATACTAACACTTAACTGACTAACTAAATCAGTAAATAAAAATAAAAAAATTAAAAAAGGTTTAAATTAACCTTGCTTCTGAGAACCTAATTAATTGGTTAACTTATTAACCAATTTATATTTCTGTGTAATGTAATGTTTACACAGCTAACAATTTTGCTTTCCAGAGGTCACATTTTTCAGGTTTGTTTTTTGGTCAGCCAGGAAAGTTTAGTTTATGGTAATATCATTTTCTTTTTTTTTAGGTTTGCAGAATGTTCCCTTGCCTTACTATTTATTTGACATGTTCATAAATTTTTTTATTATTCTTGCATAAAATGATACATTTAAAAGGCAACCAGTGTCTTCTTGTGCCAGTCCCAAGTCTGATTAAATGCAGAGGGTTGTGAAACATTTGCCGAATCAATAATGCGAATCACAAATATCACTTCCATACTGGATTATGCAAATTATATTTCATTTTTTTATTTTAACTTTACACTTTCATGTGCTAAATAGACAACTTTCCTATGACAGATTACACTAGAGTATATTGATACACATAAGTCTTCAGGATACATGTTTTTGTTTTTTTTCCCCACGTGTACTTGAGTCAAAGATCACAGAATGCACTAATGAGAGCATATTTTAGTGAGTCAGTGCTGGTTGAGATTAGCCTCGATATATATTTAATGCTTCATAAATAGGATGTTACTTTTGGACATCTTCATTCACCATAAAGCACATGCTCTTCTTCCACACACAAAACACACACACACACACATGCACACATCTTTAATGTTTAAAACATATCACACAGCCATAAAAATATATAAAGGTCCAAATAATACAAAGTACTAATACAGTTAACAGCATCATTATTGGAATTCTTAATGAATCAATGTAAATTTAAAAATTATTTAAATTTGGTAATAATCACAAATGTTTTATGAAATACTAATTAAGCCATGGTCACATTCCACACGGAAATTTACACCAATAAATCAATGTCTAATCAATATCACAACACACTTTTAAAGTGTGTATACATTTTTTGGGCCACTCTGTGTGTGTGTGTGTGTGTGTGTGTGTGTGTGTGTGTGATCCTCATATAGAGATAACAGCTGCATATTTTTTTTCCTTTCTTTCTTATTTTTTTCCTAAACTGGGCACCTATCTGCTTTAATTAATTAAACAAGCATGTTGAATCAAGATTGAATTAAGAGTCAAGACTAACCCAATTCCCATCTGATGATTTCACCCAGAAGAAAAAAATGAACTATGACACTTGACATTCTCTATATATTGTTACAAAGTGTCTAACCCAGTAAAGATGTATGTAAACCTGCAGGTAGACTTTCACTGTACTGCAACTCTAAGTACATGACCAACTCACATCCTAAAAGACACGAATGCCGTCAGGGACTTCCTGACAGGTTTCCCCTGTGGGCGTATGTACTTGTATAAACCCATACACACTGCTTTGTCACACTCATGAGCAGGGATTTGGCCACATACAGACCCAAATACACTTTGAGAGCTTTCACGTGCATCGGTAAGTCTTTTTGTAACGGTTTTGTAACTAAGTGTGATACTAACACTTAAATGACTAACTCAATCGCTAAATAAAAATAATAAAAAAGTACAAATTAACCTTGCTTCTGAGAACTTAGTGTGTTATTAACCAATTTATATTTCTGTGTAATGTAATGTTTACCCAGCTCACAATTTTGCTTTCCAGAGCTCACATTTTTTAGGTTTGTTTTTTTATGGTAATATAACTTTTTTATGCAGAATAAAAAAGTTTGCAGAATGTCTTTCTATTATAAATGTATTTTCTATTATAAATTTGAGTCTAATTAACACCCGGTGTTTGGATAAATTACCATTAGTTAACGTTCTGCATACGTTTTCTAAAAAATAAAAAATAAAATAATTAAAAAAACTTCTGCAACATTCTGGGAAGGTTAGTTTTTGGTTACAAAAAGAACCTACAGGGAATGTTCTTTCAACGTTATTATTGGATTCCAAAAAAAATAAATAAAACATACGTTAACGTTAGGGGAATGTTGTGTGTTTCCTGGGGAACTCTGTTTTCATTAGGTTAATAATATTATTATTAATTATAATAAATTTGTTACTGTTACTGTTCCTCCCCTCATGCTAAATAACTCTTGAGGTGATATATTTTAGGTCTGTTGGTCTGAGAAAATACAATGACATCGCCTTTAATCCATGAGATCCCTGTGATTGGTAAGTGTTAATGTTTTAATTCATTAACATTTAATTAACATTAGGGAAACAGTTTTGTATCAAATACAGTGGAACCTCGGATTATGAGTAATGCGGTTTACGAGTGTTACGCAAGACGAGCAAAGATTTTTAATAATTTTTACTTGAAAAACGAGCATTTTCTTGGTTTACAAGCACCAAGTATCAGGTATCACGTATGCGCTTGAACCAACAGTTTTTCTCTCTCTTGTGCTGCGGAATTGTAAGTAATCGTCTCCCCTGCTGAGTCTTAGTGCTCGTCTCTTACTGGTATAATCAACATCAGTGCACGCATGTACTGTTTACTATAACACTGTGACCACGTGTGTGTGTAAACCAAATATTTTATTTTGTGTTTGTAACCGTGTTTGTACAGCGCACATGTGTGTGCGCACGTATAAAGCAAACTCAAGTCTCATTAGAGGGTAAAGATCCATTTTATCTCTGTATCAGCCTGTTGTTTTTTTGTTGTTGTTGTTGAGGGGGTGGTAGGGGGGCTGTAAAGGCGCGAGTGTGTGTGTGTGTGTGTGCGTGTGCGCGTGTAATTTGACACAAAACTCCTTCACTTACAACAACAACACACACACACACATACACACACTCTCTCTCTCTTTCGCCTTTACAGCCCCCTTCTTCTCTTGGCTTCCCACACACAGCGTCAGACAAACACTCTCTGCCTTATACAGAAACTCTGCTCTGTCACGATTCTTTTCAAAGGTAACGTGTTTTTTTTTTTTTTTTTACTTTACAGCAGTGATTCCATCAGTATGCGCTTACGCAAGTCTGACTAGCGCTTCGTTAATGTGTGGGTAACGGAAAGACTGTGTGTGTGCACACACACAGCGCCTGCGTGCACAAATGGAAACACTTATCTGTTGGGATTTCGGGAAAGTGCAGGTTTATTTGTTTTATTTTTACTTTTTATCTTGTATTAAGTATTTTTATGTATTTATTTTTTTTTGGCTGTTGAATGAATAATTTAAGTTTCCATTATTTCTTATGGGAAAATTACATTTGGTTTACGAGTATTTTGTAATACGAGCCCGCTTCCGGAACGAATTATGCTCGTAATCCAAGGTTCCACTGTATTGAAAATTATCAAGAATAAAAATTTTTTTGATGATCTCTCTGATTTATTAGTTTTCCTGCTGATCATAAAGAGCACAGCCTTTATCATTAGAGAAATCATAGTGACCGAACCCGTGACCTTCCCATGTACCTGCTCTGGAATCTGCCCAGTGGTTTCCTGGACGCGCTTTATTCCCAGTAAAACTGTCCTTGCTAAAATCTACACGTGTCCGAGTGAGCAGCATTGTGAGAAAAGATTTGCAGTAGCAGGAGATACCAGCAGAGAGGACTTCTCCCTGACGATCAGTTCAGTGGTCTACAATGACGCTGGCTCCTACAGGTGCACCTGTAATGGAACATCAGTTACTGAGATCAAATTGAACGTTTTTGGTAAGTGACATCAGCAGGAAATGACATCATTCCTAACACCTGACCAGCCACACTGGAGTGTGTAGTGAAGCTGAAGTGAATAAAACGTGTCTGTTTTTGGCCGACAGTTCCCACAGCTGTAAAGGCTTTCGAAGGGGAGAGCGTCACCCTGCCGTGCTACGGAGACACTCGGCATGAGGTTAAAGATGTAAACTGGAAGAAAGCTGGACAAAAGGTTCTGCTGTACACTCCTGCAAACAGATCAGTAACTACATCAGAAGCCAGATTTATGTTATCAGCAGAAGACTTTCCACATGGTGATCTGTCTCTTCACATCAGTTCAGTCCAGCTGTCTGATGCAGGACTTTATCAGTGTCTCATCCATGATGAATCTCGGGAAGGAGAACCGAGAGCGGTTTCACTGAAGGTAGAAGGTGAGTTAGCCCTTATTCTAATGTTATTCATTATCCTAATGTTCTTAGAATAAGAATAAGAAATGTAATTGTGACTGTGAGTTAAGTGAGTGAGTTTTTTTATGAACATGCAGTCTGACTTTGTATTGTTTGAACTGATGTATTGTATAGTCAGTTGACAATAGTGTGAAAAGCAAACTGACTTATAAATGCCTCTTAGTGTTGACAGTTTTTTATTCTAAAGCTTATTATTTCTTAACCAGGGCTACAACGTTCAACCGCCACCAGCAGCAATGAAGTGTCAGTACTACGTGTGCTACTAGGATCGAGCATTTTGGTAGGAATCATCGGACTGCTCGTTTAGATTGGAAGAAGATGCTGTAAATCCAGACAACATGACCGAAATTTAAATTTAACCTGGAATTTAAAGACAATAAATGATGTTTTATATTTCTCTTTTTTTTATTATTACTGTTAATATTAAGTATCTCGCAGGCTAGTATATTTTCGGGCTTCGTTTTTTTAATCTGTATTTTTAGGTCCTGCCCACTTCAGTGTGCCGGTTCCTTCCTGCGATTAATCGGAAGATCATTCGCTCTCACCTCATTGATATGCCTCCAGCTTGAATAGGAGACCAAGAAGCCTACGTAAACCCCTCCCATCTTCACTGCCTTGGCTTCACTGTTTATCATTCGAGTGTTGTTAAGAGATACGGCAGCCAGGGGTAGCTCAGTGGTTAAGGCATTGGACTACAGTTCGGAAGATCCCAGGTTCAAACCCCACAACCGCCAAGTTGCCACTGTTGGGCCCTTGAGCAAGGCCCTTAACCCTCAACTGCTCAGATGTATAATGAGATAAAAATGTAAGTTGCTCTGAATAAGAGCGTCTGCTAAATGTAAATATGGCGTATGACCCCTTTCTAGCTATTGTGACTATGTGTGTGTGATTTTTACCCTTTGATATTAGCGTAGCATTTTGATAGACTTCTGTGTATGACCATGTTTTAATTTTTGCTTTGATCCTGTTGGTTTGGATTGTTTTGCTGCCTTCTTAAAATATATTTTGTATATATCTACAGTATATGAATAAAAAAAGATTTTGCCTGTTCATTGGTCAGAAATCGCTCTTATAATGATATCTTTATGTTTAATTCATAGCAGGACCTGAAGCCAGTCTCTGAAAAATTTCTGTCTGTCTGTCTGCCTAACTTTGGATAGGTTAGGCCCCCCAAAGATAGGCCCAACGTTGGCACAACGTTGATTTAGTAGAAAACGATTTTACTACGCAATATTTTATAAGGAAAAGTAATACAAAACTCTAGCCAAGTCACAAGTATTCTACTCACAATTAACTTTTATTTTCTTTCTTTTTCATATTGTTATTGACTCATTCCATAATGATGCTTGTGAACTTAAGCAATTGTCATCAAACTGATTCATGCATTGCTTTTTCAGAAAAAGACAGAAAATAAAAGTGCCATCTAATTCCACTACTGATCCCACAGTCATTCGGGTTCTTTTTAAGTTTACTAACCTGTTGTTCATAAATGCACAGATTACTGCTTGTGGTACACAGCAGCAGCAGCAGCAGCAATCCTCTCTGTCTTTTTCTTTTATTAGTAATCGAGCGTTTCTTGAATAGAATAAGTCATTTTAGTTATGCTTTTTAATGTTTTTAATGCTTTGTGACTACCTTTGAGAGATAATGCACTACATTGGAAGTGTGTTTGGCTAAATTGTTAGACTAATAGTACCTAATTCACAAACTAACCCTAACATAACCTTTTATAACTATATTGTAATACTAGCTGTGCCCACGACTTCGTTCGTGTGGAATACCCCCCTAAAAAAAAGCCAAATCGCAAACTGAAGTAGGTTCTTAAAATCGTATTTGCAAGCCAAGTCTAATAATAAGTAGTTATGGTACAACAAAAATCCAAGTCACAAAGCCAATTCCCTAAAAATCTGTATTTCAAGCCTTAAATACGAGCAAAAAAACTTTACAAACAGTAACATTACAAAGAAATTACATTTTAGAAAAGTTAATTCTTTAATTAAGTGAAGTGTTTGTTTTAACGTTGTATTTCTTCTTTCCTATAGAGCAGTGGTTCTCAAACATTTTCTGTCATTCACAACTTTTTGAATTTTTAAGCCCCACTTGTCAAAAAAATGATAACGAAAACGGCCAAGTGTACTATTTATTGAACTATCAACTTCTAAACCAATAAGATCAAATAACACCAAGTTCAAAACAGATAAAATACATGTGTAGATGTTATAACAGGCTTACTTCGTCACTTATCTAGAGCTTTCTTTCAAAGAAGTCGAGTGGCTTATTAATGTGACTGGGGTGTGTTGTCTCTAAGTGTCTTCCTAATTTGTTGGGTCTCGTGCTGTCTGCTGCCAGTGGTTTAAGACACAAAACACACAAAGGTCTCTCCTCTGCTCCACCATCCCCACCATGAATCCAAGCGCAACATATAGGCTTCATTATGTTTTCCTTTCGGCTGGATTTTTGGTTGATTAGGCTGATAGTGCTGAATCAGCTGCTTTTTTGAGGTCCATGTAACAAATGTATCCATTGACGTTATTACGCTCACTACACACTGTACACTACTGACCCGGTGTTATGCTCTAAAATGCCCCCCCTGCCACAGATTGCCCCCCCCCATCCCCCCTCCTCCACATAAACTTTTTCAAATAATATATTAGAACATTAATTCATAGGTTTGTGGTTTACAAATTACAACAAACTAATTGAATTATAAAATAAGCAATATAAAAAAATTTTGTATAGGGGGAAAAATATATAAATTATATATATTTTTTCATATACCACATGTATATTTTTATATTGCTTATTTTATAATAAAAATCGTTTCCTGTGATTTTTCACCACAAACAATATTTATTTAGTGTAATTTGTGATAAATTATTTGTTGTTTGTACATTGACAAACTCCTGCAAAATTAATGTGCCATAAAATAATCATTTTGGGGGATTTGTATTAATCGTCTCGACGAGTGTCACGTGCCTAGGGTTAATTATAACAGTAATAATATATTCGATAATAATAAACCTTTGAATGTATGTCCTAATATAATATTTGATAGAGATTATGTAGGGGGGCAATCCGTGGCAGGGGGGGATTTTAGCGAATAACACCTGTTTGTGTCCGCGGTAAAGTTAGTTTGATATTTGCATCTCCGAATTCAATAGCTGCGTAAATAAACACGGAAATAAGATACCCAGATATATTTCCTCTCTCCGTTGTCTTTAAGCTACATCCGCCTTAAATTATACATGTTTAAAAGCATAAACACCATTATTCTCTACGGCGCACCGAATGATTTAGGGATCATCGCAAAATGGCGCATAGCAACAAAAAGCGTAGAACGATATTGATCTTCCCTTCTGTTCAGCGCCTGAAGGATCAAAAAGCAACTTTGTTGCCACACTGGAAACTAGAAATGCCAGACTAGTACTGCCTGATAAAATATAAATGTTTAACAAAAATACAGAAACACCAGAATACACATAGGAATAAATGAAATGACATATATAATACCGAATGTTTCCTTATATATTGTTCCTCTGCAATTAACATGCCGACGTTAAACCGTTATTGTTGCACTATGGTTCCACTTTTTCTCTGATGTTATTTTAATTTACTTGTATTAATGATCCATTTCTTTGTGTGTCATTATTTAGTTTTCGAGTGTCCGATAAAGAAAATAAAGATTAAATAAATTCAGAAAAGCATGAATTATAATAGGTACTTTCCTATTATTTTTCACTAATTCCCTCCCGTTTCATTCCCCACACTTTGAAACCACGGCAGTAGTAGGACATTGATGTGCTCTTTTTTTTTCCTTTATCGGGGTAAAACGCACAAATTTCTAAGATGTGGAGCACAAAAAATCCACATGCTATATAATTCCCTTAATGCACGTCCAGGCACAAGTGGTTTTCTTTTAACAGATGACTTTAATGAATAGACACCGTGAAAACTTGTTGGCTGTGTTCAAAACAAAAAGGAATTAGAGTTTTAGCTTCCTTTGACTCTTCATTATTAGCTTACAGCATGCGTTCTGTTTTCTTCTCCTTCTTCTAATCATTATAACATCTACCTTATAACAGCGCCCTCCGATGGTGTTGTACAAAATTACATGTAATAAAATAAACTTTACAAGCCAAACAAAGCACAAAAAACAAAAATACATAAAAACTTCAAATCAAAATGTGGCAGTTACATGCTATTTACAAGGAACTATTTTACTCCGGAAACAAATATTTCCCCATAACATACTCTACCTGGCCACTTCAGACTTTTTTGACGCATGTTATATGCACTATATATAAAGTGGTGTGAAAAACTATTTGCCCCCTTCCTGATTTCTTATTCTTTTGCATGTTTGTCACACAAAATGTTTCGGATCATCAAACACATTTAACTATTAGTCAAAGATAACACAAGTAAACACAAAATGCAGATTTTAAATGATGGTTTTTATTATTTAGGGAGAAAAAAAATCCAAACCTACATGGCCCCGTGTGAAAAAGTAATTGCCCCCTGAACCTAATAACTGGTTGGGCCACCCTTAGCAGCAATAACTGCAATCAAGCGTTTGCGATAACTTGCAATGAGTCTTTTACAGCGCTCTGGAGGATTTTTGGCCCACTCATCTTTGCAGAATTGTTGTAATTCAGCTTTATTTGAGGGTTTTCTAGCATGAACCGCCTTTTTAAGGTCATGCCACAACATCTCAATAGGATTCAGGTCAGGACTTTGACTAGGCCACTCCAAAGTCTTCATTTTGTTTTTCTTCAGCCATTCAGAGGTGGATTTGCTGGTGTGTTTTGGGTCATTGTCCTGCTGCAGCACCCAAGATCGCTTCAGCTTGAGTTGACAAACAGATGGTCGGAAATTCTCCTTCAGGATTTTTTGGTAGACAGTAGAATTCATGGTTCCATCTATCACAGCAAGCCTTCCAGGTCCTGAAGCAGCAAAACAACCCCAGACCATCACACTACCACCACCATATTTTACTGTTGGTATGATGTTCTTTTTCTGAAATCCTGTGTTACTTTTACGCCAGATGTAACGGGACACGCACCTTCCAAAAAAGTTCAACTTTTGTCTCGTCGGTCTACAAGGTATTTCCCCAAAAGTCTTGGCAATCATTGAGATGTTTTTTAGCAAAATTGAGACGAGCCTTAATGTTCTTTTTTGCTTAAAAGTGGTTTGCGCCTTGGAAATCTGCCATGCAGGCCGTTTTTGCCCAGTCTCTTTCTTATGGTGGAGTCGTAAACACTGACCTTAATTGAGGCAAGTGAGGCCTGCAGTTCTTTAGATGTTGTCCTGGGGTCTTTTGTGGTCTCTCGGATGAGTTGTCTCTGCACTCTTGGGGTAATTTTGGTCGGCCGGCCACTCCTGGGAAGGTTCACCACTGTTCCATGTTTTTGCCATTTGTGGATAATGGCTCTCACTGTGGTTCGCTGGAGTCCCAAAGCTTTAGAAATGGCTTTATAACCTTTACCAGACTGATAGATCTCAATTACTTTTGTTCTCATTTGTTCCTGAATTTCTTTGGATCTTGGCATGATGTCTAGCTTTTGAGGTGCTTTTGGTCTACTTCTCTGTGTCAGGTAGCTCCTATTTAAGTGATTTCTTGATTGAAACAGGTGTGGCAGTAATCAGGCCTGGGGGTGACTACAGAAATTGAACTCAGGCGTGATAAACCACAGTTAAGTTATTTTTTAACAAGGGGGGCAATCACTTTTTCACACAGGGCCATGTAGATTTGGAGTTTTTTTTTCTCCCTTAATAACGTAAACCTTATTAGTTAACGGTTTTTGATGAGCAGAAACATTTAAGTGTGACAAACATGCAAAAGAATAAGAAATCAGGAAGGGGCAAATAGTTTTTCACACCACTGTATATGAGAGGGAGAGAGAGAGAGAGAGACTATACATAACGTACGCTAAGAATAGTAAATAGAATTAGGAATTAGCTATGGTTCCATAACTAGTTTTATAAATATATTTTTAATGTGGAAAAATCGCGGGACTTTAGGGGACTTTAGCTGGGGCTAGATGAGTTGTGTTCAGCCTAAGAGCAGGAAAGTCTTAAAGGGCTGTCTCTGAAATCAGCATTCGGTTATGATGTGACAATTATTTTAGGCACTTTTCATGACTAAAATTATTATATTCATATATATAATAACTATATTTTATAAGTAAAGTTTATAAATATATATATTCATTATAATAAATACAGCAATGGTTAAAGACTTTACTTTGTTAAAATCAGAAGCACATTATGAATTATTTTCCTAAGAATTGAGACAGTAAGAGGTTAATGTAGTTTCACTTTCTGAATGATGTAGATGTGTTATAGCTGTGGGGTAGAGGAGCTGAGTGAGCTGCAGTACAGCAAACTCTCAGTGTTACTGCAGCAGCCCATAACATCAATCATAATCATAATGACTGATTGCATTATTATTATTATTATCATCATGATTATTATTATTATTATTATTATTATTATTAATGCAAAACTCAAACTAATATGTGCATGCTGTCTTTGAGTAAGTTGTTAAAAAGCACAGATGTCAAAATATTGTCAGATTGAAGTGGTCTAGATGGTTAAGACTCTTACTGATGGGGAAGACATAATGCAGCAGCAGTAATATGAATGTTGTTTTAATTATAATAATAATGAAAAGGCAAACTCTTGTGTTGAGATTGCTTGCACACAAAACCTTATTAATAACAAAGATCATTAAAAATCAAACATTTATTACAATACTAAAAGTTCAGTATACATCATTAACCTCCTCCTCCACCAGTTTTAGCTTTACTCTGTAGTTTATGACGGCAATGTATTGTAGAAGTCCATGGCTGCTGGGGAAACTGAGTGTAACAGAAGGCAGTTTGCATTGAAAAACATCCAACAATGAGATTTAATTTTCAGCAATAAAATAATATTTATTTCCCGATTCATTGTTTTTTTTCTTTTTTCTTTTGTAGACGTGAGACCAAAGGATGGCTGGCACACGTATGTAAACCTGCAATCAATACACAATATGTATCAGATGAATCAATCAGTTTATCTTTAATTTAGATCGCTCGTAAAGCAAACAGACTGATTCCAAATCAACGCTAACAATTAAACACGCAGACTTATTTAAAGAAAAAATTACACAGTGCACCAAACTCCAGAGAATAAAGAAAAACACAGCTCAGGCCATAACATATATTATATCATATCATATATCATCTCATCGTATCACTCAGATATGGTTAACAGTTGATGACACCATTATTGATATTTAGTTTACAACCTACAAACTGAGATCATTTTATTTGTTCCAGTTATTTATAAGAGGTGTTTAGTTTACATTCTGGTTTTACTTGATGTTACACTAAGGGGTCTGCTTCACACGGGCAGTAAACCGACCCTGTTCTTCTTTTGCTATTTGTATGCATTATAAACAACAGTTTAAATACCTTGTATAAATGTATATTTAAACATCACATTTATATATTAGGTCTTATTAAATTCCACCTTAATAACTTGATAAAGGTTAATGAAAGCATTTACATCTTGTGTTCATGTATTAATATCTGTCATAACATCACTACAGATGCTGACTTTGTTGAAGCCAAGAGGGAGGAGCTTATCCAGAGGGTCTCCTTGGTGCTCCCTGGCTGATGAGCTGCTGCAAGGGAACCATATCAACCACGAGTCGTATGCAAATATCCAAGCCGGAAGTACAACCTAAAAACGGATGAGAGAACTCTACAAGTCGTTAAACAACGAACAAAGCAAAGCTGCATTTTATAAAGCTCTGACAAAATACGAAAGTTTCTTTGTTAAAGAACTGGAGAAGGAATACAGGAGGCAAGGTCTGTATTGGGTTCTGTAGTTTCCCTTCATTCACCTGAGGACACTTACTGTCAGATATACTGATTCACTTTAAACATTGTATTAATTGTAAATATAAACTGGCTCAGTTAAAGTATTTGCATTCCAGTGTTCATGAATAATAACATGTATATACTGTATCTAATGTTATATCTTATGTTCATGTATTATTATTCGTCATAACATCACCATAGATGGTGACGTTCTTGAAGACATAAGGAAGAAGCCGAATGAAAATCAGTCATTGGACCAGCAGTTTGATGGTAAGATGTATGAAAATGTCTACACAGAAAGTACAGACCAAAAGAGGATGAGTGAATTATACAAAATGAACATAACTGCTATTCATGAACAGAGTTTAGTGTAACGCGTTACTGTATCCAATTACTTTTCCTGATAACGCAGTAATGTAACGTATTACATTTTAAATGCATGTAATTTGATTACAGGAAATCACGTTTTGCACAGCAGCATCAGTTAACGAGCATGTGCTTTAGTTTTTTACATTTGATGCAACATTTTAGAGAACTGGAGGATACAAAAAGTCTGTACTGCGGCATGTAGTTTCTCTTCATTCACTTTCTCTCCGATTCACCGATTTGATTTAAAGATTGTATTAATTGTGAAGCTAAGTTTGTTTCACCACAAACACTGTTGGATTTCTAGGATTAAGCTGATGTGTAAGTTACTTTATGGGGAAACTTGTTGATTTTCTACATCATTCATGAAATTAAAGGCATCACTAACATCATGTCATATTGCATGAAAGCCTGAAGTTTACAGGTTCTGTATTCTCAGCTGTATTCTCTTTCTTTACTCCACATCACTCACAGGCCCACAGAGAGTGGACAATGAAACTCACACCAAACTTAAAGAACAATGGGTGGAAAAGAGCAAGAAATATCGAAAGACATTTCAGGAACTCATTTAAGATCCTGATTTGAAGAGCGTGGGAAATGGAAAACTTTTCCTGTGCATAAAGAATAAATATAAAATAGGAAGAGGAGCCCCAGGAACCCAGGTGTACATTGGGATGAGGGATAATGGTACTGAGGTTGCAGTTAAACGAATGTCCAAGATGACAATAAACAACTAAAGGATGAGATGAAAGTACTGCGTAATCCAAAGCTGGAGCACAAGAGCATCGTCAGATATCTAGATTTCTCAGAAGACCAGGATTTTGTTTACCTCTGCCTGCAACTCTGTGAATATGACTTTGAAGAATACAAGAAAACCAGTAAACCGGACCAGGATGCTTTGAAAAAAGCGATGAAGGAAGTTCTTCTTGGATTGCAAGCCCTCCACAATGCTCGAATAATTCACAGAGATTTAAAACCCTGGAATATTTTAATTGGTATTTATTCTTTATTTTTTCCATCTAATAAGCTTCTTTTATTAAAAAACTGAGCACTCTGAAATCATCTACTCACTATCAAGTGCTAATCTCATGATTACAGCACACACACACACACACTGGATAGTGTCGAAATAATTTTATTATTCCTTTTAACAGATGTGGAAGGAAACGCAAGATTGGCTGTCTTTGGTATAAGCCGCATGATAAACCAAAACGCAAGTGCGGTTCATACCTCAAGAGCCGGAACATGAGGCTGGGAGGCAGCAGAGATCCTAAATACAGACGGAACGTGTGGATACAAAACAAGCACTGACATTCAGGTCTGTCTCATAGTTTCTAATGTGTTTCTCAATGAACATTATATTTATATGTACATATATATATATATATATATATATATATATATATATATATATATATATATTAAATAAACACAGTCACTTGTGGTTACAGATGGCTGGAATGTTGATGTATTACATCCTCTCTGGTGGGAAACATCCTTTCGGCACAGGGAATGAAACAGAAGAAAACATTCGGAAAGGAAATTACCAACTGGATGAAACAACTGATGTGGAAGCAAAAGATCTGATTGAGAAAATGATTGCACATGAACCAAAAGCCAGGCTGAGCGTCAAGGTGGCAGTAGAACATCCTTATTTCTGGGACGATAAAGGGTGAGAAAAAAATATTCCTCAAGACTACATTTAAAAATACAGGAAAGTCTGGATCTTTGGTAACAAAATATTCCACTCGCCTTTTATTCTTGTTGCATGCATGAACTTTGGATCTCGAGATTTAACGTTTCCACACGTTTTTGTGCGCATGCGCTTTATCCTTACTGTACATATGCTAAATTTTGCTCATTGATGCTATATTTCTGCTTTTGCTTTCTCTGTCTGCCGCTCTGCAAGAATAACAGCAACAGAAGGCTTAGGTGAGCTGGATCCCTCGATATATAGCACTTTAATTGTACTTTAACTCGTTACATTGTAAATATTTATATTGCATTATACTTATTTTATTATTATTAGAATTAAAGAGGAATGGAAATGTGAACATGTATCTTATTTTCCATATAAAATATAAGCGATCAAAAAACACCAAAGAATCAAAAAAGAAAAACAGAAATGACAAATGATTTTGTAGGAATTTTTTAAAAATCTAATCCTCAGTAATATTTAACGTTTGTTTCCGTCTAGGAGAGATGGCTTTCTGAGGGAGATTGGAGACATGGAACAAGTCCAGAACTACAAAGCTGTGGACGCTGAGCTTAAAGAAGCTGTGGGAAAATATGAAAATTCTTTAGGCTGGAGATCTAAGGTTATTTTAATCTACTCCAAAAGTATCTGCACCCCAGACCATCCTGCCTGACTGTTAACACACATTTAGAAACAAACAGTTAAGTATAGAATGTCTCTGTATACTGTAGCACACAAGCCTGTGTTAAAGTTGGAGTGGAAAAACTCATGTGTTCTGCACAGAGCCCTGGCTGAACTTAACCCCACTGAACACCTTTGGGATGAAATTGTAGTGGAATGATGACAAATCCACAAAAACTAGTGGAAAGCCTTTCTAAAAGAGTGGAGTACTGTACATTATAACAGCACATGGGGAATAAATCTAGAATGGGAAGAACGACAAGCACATATAGGTGTGATGGTCAGGGCTGCACATGAAGTGTGTATAAAAGTATTTACTGTGTAACGATCGAATAATTTAATAACTTGGGTCCAGTTTTTCAAAAAATTTCATCCAGATCAAATTGGTCCGGATTTGGAAATCCCATGTTTAACTGATCTATCTTACTTTTATGACAGTTTTTTAAAGGAACATTGGGTTGGATCACTGTGATCCAAATATCAAATTTCAGGATTACCAAATCCTGTTTACCATAGCCTTAAATGGAACCAACAGTGTAGCCTACTGGCTCAGTAAAAAAACAACAGGTAGGCAAAATACCAGTGGCCACAAATAGCCATTGTTTGTTTAAATTGTAAGAAACAGAAACACTACCAAAAAAAAAAAAAAAAACATTTTACATTTTTTTTTGTTTCTTTTAATGTTAAATAACAAAACAAAAACAATACTGTCAAAAAGTCAAAACTCATTTACAGGACAGACACCAGCACTTTCCATCTTTGCCTTTAGGAGATGTATCTCCATCTGCACTTTTTTTCCGCTGCAGTTGGGCAAGCAAGATTTGTTCTTTACCCAGTTCAATTTCTACTTCTGCTCTCTCTGAACCAAAAGCCAGGTTTCACGCTTAAGAAGGAACTCATAGCTGTCACCATCCTTGTTTGTAGCTGAGGTACGTTTGCGTTTTCTAGGAACATCTTGGACTGTCTTCACTACATCCACTGGGGATCCATCTTCCTCTTCAGTCACTATAGTTAAGTCTAGGACAAACATTTCCTCTGCAGAAGAATTTTGCTTGCATTCTGCTGAAGTCCTAGTCTCTTTAATTGTGGCATCTCCATTTGCTTGTATGCCTTCAATGCCATGCAGAGCCTCTGATTTTTGTCCTCCGATGATATGAAGTACCATATCAGTGAAATCACCCCTTTTATATGGCTTGTTACCTGTTTGGGGGTTCTTGGCTTCAGTAAGGTCTTTTGTCGCCTTGGCCCTAAGGTTCTTCCATCGCAACATAACTTGTTTTATGGTCCTCCTTTGGCCAGACCCCATGGAATTGACATGAATGGTTATGTCCTCCCAAATATTGTGTTTTACTTTTTTAGTCACTTCTCTCCCCTTTGCAGAACTGAAACCTTCTACTATTGAGGCAAAATTGGCTCGAACACCCTCCAGCAGTGCACGGGTTTCTGCCACAGTGAAATTAGGCCCTTTTGAGTCCATGGTTCCAACTCTTTGGTGTAGCAACACTGATCTTAAAAGCCTTGAGCATGATTGCTTTGGCTTGTGCTCAATTAGGCTTACACTAATCAGCTCATTGCTTGTTAATGGGAGACACCACTTAAAGACATCATGTTAAAGACTCATTTTTCTTGCCTACAGATGCATCCACATGGCGGGTATTGTTTATCGTTACCGTTGGAGAAGGTACCGTCAAAGGGTGGATGCTGAGTGTGCAAAACCACTCGAGCAATACACATCAGAAAAACTGTATGCACGTTTTCATTTTGGGTGAGATGACATCAAGTACATTGCAGATCTTGTCAGGCCAACACTCCAACACCAAACCCAAAGCAGTCATGCTTTATCCGTGGACGAACAGTGCTAAATCGCTCTACGCTTTTACGCATGTGGGACTTTCTACCAAGTAATTGGTGACAAAATGGGAGTAAGAAAAACAACCATGAGTAATGTGGTGAAGGCTATGTCAGTAGCACTGGCCAGTCTGATCAATCAATTTGTTTACTTTCCCAAGGGATCAGCTCAGACTAAGCACAAGTTTTTTCAAATAGGGAACATGCCTAGCACTATTGGTGCTATTGATTGTACTCATGTGCATATCCAAGCACCTTATGAAAGGGAATGGGAGCATGTCAATCGAAAGGGGAGGCACAGCATTAACATCCAACTTGTGGGCAACGCAGACCTCATAATAACAAACTGTGTTGTGAAAGGGCCAGGGTCTGTTCATGATGCACGTATTCTAAGAGAAAGTGCACTATACAGAGCACTACAATCCCACGGACCAAATGGAATAATATTGGGAGACAGTGCGTATCCCCTCCTACCATGGCTAATGACCCCCTTTTCCAGTTGCAAACACACCTAAGGAGTCTAACTTCAACTCTTCACATTGCAAAACAAGATGTGCCATTGAACGCTTAAATGGAGTCCTAAAGAAAAGGTTTGCATGTCTTAACTACTTGCGAGTTAAACCAACAAAAACTAGTTCTAATAATATTTACAAAATATATAATATATAACATGGTTAAACATAATCCTTGCATGCATTGTTTTGCATAACATTGCAACCGGGCATCATTGTCCCTCTTGATGACAATTTTGATGAACCTGTGCCTGATGTAGGACCAGAACAGCCACCAATGTTTATACATATACATAATGAAGGACACACTGGACATGCAATTAGAGATGCAATTGTGAGAAATTACTTTTGCTGTTAAATGAGTATATCTGTTGTGGTCATTGTCATTATCAATATCATTATATGTGACATGCTTCATATAGGCTTCAAATATGAAGGAATTTATATATCAGTAACCATTAGGTTTGTGATCATTCACTTATAAAAACAAAAAAACAAAACAAAAAAAAAAAAAAAATATATATATATATATATATATATATATATATATATATATATACATTCTTACACTATTATTCTAAAATTCATTCCAGATACACAATATTACCATTTCTCTCAAACATTGTTCACAAATCAGTCTAAATGTGTGATAGTGAGCACTTCTGCTTTGCTGAGATAATCCATCCCACCTCACAGGTGTGCCACATCAAGATGCTGATCTGACATCATGAGTAGTGCACAGGTGTACCTTATACTGCCCACAATAAAAGGCCACCCTGGAATGTGCAGTTTATTGCTTTATTGGGGGTCTGGGGACTCAAAACCGGTCAGTATCTGGTGTGACCACCATTTGCCTCATGCAGTGCAACACATCTTCTTCGCATAGAGTTTATCAGATTGTCAATTGTGTCCTGTGGAATGTTGGTCAACTCCTCTTCAATGGCTGTGCGAAGTTGTTGGATATTAGTGGGAACTGGTACACGCTGTCGTATACGCCAGTCAAGCACATCCCAAACATGCTCAACGGGTGACATGTCCGGTGAGTATGCTGGCCATGCAAGAACTGGGACATTTTCAGCTTCCAAGAACTGTGTACAGATCCTTGCAACATGGGGCCGTGCATTATCTTGCTGAAACATGAGATGATGTTCATGGATGTATGGCACAACAATGGGCCTCAGGATCTCATCACGGTATCTCTGTGCATTCAAAATGCCATCAATAAAATGTACCTGTGTTCTTCGTCCATAACAGATGCCTGCCCATACCATAACCCCACCACCACCATGGGCCACTCGATCCACAACATTGACATCAGCAAAGCGCTCACCCACATGACGCCACACACGCTGTCTGCCATCTGCCCTGAACAATGTAAACCGAGATTCATCCGTGAAGAGAACATCTCTCCAACGTGCCAGACGCCATCGAATGTGAGCATTTGCCCACTCAAGTCTGTTACGGCGACCTGCTGGAGTCAGGTCAAGACCCCGATGAGGACGACGAGCATGCAGTTGAGCCTCCCTGAGACGGTTTCTGTGCAGAAATTGTTTGGTCTTGGAGGTGAACCTGCTGGATGTGGAGGTCCTGGGCTGGTGTGGTTACACGTGGTCTGCGGTTGTGAGGCCGGTTGGATGACAATGTTTGAGAGAAATGGTAATATTTTGAATCTGGAATGAATTTTAGATCTTTAAGTCCATCTCATGAAAAACGGAGCAGAAACAAAGGTGTTGCGTTTATATTTTTGTTGTGTATATATATATATATATATTTTTTTTTTTTTTTTTTTTTTTTGGTTTATTTGAGTAAAAAAATCACAACTGAAGCCACCCTTCTGATGCGATTAGGATGATCCTGTTTTTGTGGATTAAATAGATCCCAATCTGAGTTCAAAGTTTTGAATAACCCAAAGAGCAGGTTTGATCCAAATCAAATGTAAGATTGGATTACGTGGGCTGATCTTAATTCAGAATTCCTCTATTACTTTTGAAAAACCCATTTCCAAGATTTCATCCAATCCGTGATCCAAAATCCCACTGGATTATTTTTAAAAAACTGGGCCCTGGTTACACTAAACAGGATCTCAAAATAATAAAAAGCACCAACACCAATGGTAAACAGCTACCCAATGTGTATTAAACAATAACGAAACAAAATAGGTGCACAAAAAAACAACAAAAACTAGTTCTAATAATATTTACAAAATATATACAACCGAATGATGTGTAAGTATGTGAAATGATTATTTATAAATGGAGTGTGGTGGGAGGGCTGGATCGGCCTCACCGGAAGTGATGGTAATAATCCGGGAGCATGATTTTGGAGCTTCTTTGGGACATATAACCATATCGGGTACAATGTTTTACACGGCATAGCAGTTTATCGTCTTTTTGTATAAATATAAACTTTGTGGCTGCACTACAACTGTTCTTTGTGGAAGGTGCTTAGTGTTGATAAAACTGTTATAACACACAAGTCTATTCGTCGAGAAAGGACAAACTGTTTGTATATTATTAGTGCAAATGTGAGTGATAATTGTGTACCGACCTTTTTTAACTTTAGTAAAAAAAAAAAAAGCTTTCTCGTACTTTTCATCTTTTAGGGAATGAAGGAACATACAATTGTATCATGTGTTTACAGATTCGAGATTTTGACCCCAAGTTTGAAAAAAACATTCCAGATGATTTACTCGGCCTGCTGCGTTTTCTGCGTAACAGATTGGTGCATCGGTACGTCAATCAGCCTAAATTTTCTTTTAGTAGTTGCTTTACTTTAACGCCAACTAAATGATTTTCCCTTTATTCCACAGTAAAGACATCTTCTACCAAAACAACATGTATAAGGAAGTGTTTCCAAAATTCTACATTAGCCCTAACCAGTTGGGCAAAGAGATGAAATGGAAATAGCAAGCTGCATGTGGCACATGGGTCATGATCTCACCCTCGACTGGAGCAGACATCCCTCCCACTTCATTTTCAATCTGGGATTGATTTATTCTTCTAAAACTGGACATTTGTATCATCAAAGAAAAAATGTTTTGCCATATGTTTTCGTACCCATTTTCCATAAAACCTTTTATTGCGATTAGGCGCCCCCTATGGGGCAGATGTGCATACCGGTATGTGTATGGTAACTGTCTAAAAAGACGTGCGTGTACTAATAAACATTTATACATATTGGCCTAAGGTCATGCACAAACGTGGTTTTGTAAACTCTCATATTAGTCTAATCATACATAAAATATATAGTGTGTGTTCTTATTTGAGAATACAATTCCAAAAAAAACAAAATAATAATAATATGAAGTGCAATTTTACACCTGGGGTTTCTCCCTTATGAATACCAATTAATAACCGTGACTCTACTGTCAAAAATATATCACAAACTCAAAATGTGATAAGGAATTAAAATTATGTTATTCACTTCATAGATTTTAAAAAAAATGTTTAAAGATAAGGTGTTTAGTGAATATATGACATGAAATAGATATGATTATTTTCTCTTCCTAATTTCTCTTCTTTTCTTAAGTGAAAGAATAATCAATTTTGACATGTTTTGTTTATGTGTATAAGTGACAATATTTGTTGAGACAATATTTTGTGTAATTTACTGTAAAGTGTCGCTCATCATTTGTTGATGTATAAAGGGTAGGCATAATAAGCAGTGCTTTAGCCTACACCTTTTTCAGTGTTGAACTGAAATAAACTGAAACTGCTCATGTGTTCGTAATATATAGTACGAACATTATATTACAACTCCATGTGAGATATACAAGCCATTTATCTGATTTCATATTGCCCCTGTTGCACTCTCCTTGTCTGCCATCAGCTTCCACTATTACACTGAGATTGAGATTAAAGAGGATTAAAATCTTTCTATTGTGGGGAGTTTGACATTTCGTAACCTCACAATTCATTATTTTAAACCAGACACTGTAAAGATGACTGGTAACAATCCTAGCTACATGGAGAGGATTTTTTTTCTTTCTTATTTAATCTTAATAAATGTAGCTACCATGCTGTATTTAAAGTTATTACTTCATGTGTAAAGAATAACAGCTAAACTTAGATCTACTTCTATATATCTTAAACACTTATTGTTTGTTAGTCCAAGTACATGATACTTTATAACAAAAAAACAAGAAGCAGTGTAAATCTAATGGTCACCCTTACTTCGAGAATTTTCACATTACTCAGGTCTTATCAGTAAGATGTCGTCCTTCCTGTTGTCTCACATGTCCCACATGCACCAACGTTTAGTGTAAGCAAGACTTTTAGGAGTTCTGTAGACTTGTGTAGAAATCTCAGTCTGCGTTTTCCATGGCAGTCTGTATCTTGCCTGCTTCTTTACCTTTGTTTTTTTACGTAGGTGACTGATTATTTTTACTGCAAAAATAAATAAGTAAATAAACACCATGAGCATGCTGGTCAACAAATAAAAGAAACAACTGTATATTATTACTTGTGTGTTTATGTTTGTGCACTTACTCAGTACGATTCTGGATCAGCACTCAAAACTAAAGGACACCTGTGTGTCCTGACTCGAGGCGCTGGTGAAGGTAAAGAGTGATGCAGACACATTCCTAAAATAAATAAATACATGATGAGACATTAGCAAATGCCTTCAACCAAACATTTACACCTGAGCAGAGAAGTGTAAACACTATATTAAATACATTATGAATATTTACACCCCGCTAATATTCATTAACATTCCACAGCTACATAAGGCATTAGCTTATCCACCATGAGCTAACATGTTTGTGCTAAATAACATTACAGACAGTAATGGTCTAAGATAACAAAAATGAGCCAAATATATATTAACTACTGTAATTTAGAACAAGGTGGGACACATTAAAACATTCACACCATAGCTGATATTCACAAACACCTGTGAACTCCATAAGGCATTAGCTTAGCCACTGGGAGCTAACACATTTGTGCTAAACTACATAAGGCAGCATGACTAGCAGTGTTATCTACATGCTAACCTAAACTATGTAAGTGACATTGAAAGCTGGCAAAAGCTAGCCGAAATGGGGAAAAATAGAATAATTAGTTTTATATTATCAGAATAATAGTTATATAAGACTTCATAACTTACTCATCATAACAGCTTAATATCTTGTGCTGGATCTGTTCGCTCTTCAAAACACACCTGTTCTCTGTCAGAGTCACAATCTTCCTCTGAGGAACTCCTAAACTCCTCCCACTGTCCAGAACCTTCTAAACAGCGCGTGCCATTTTACTCACGCGCAGGTATGGGAAGCCAAACATATGGGAAGCCAAACACATCAAAAGTGGGACGAAACCGTGGCACCCAATTGAGCCGCTCTGGGCGGACCAAATATCTGCGCGGCCCAGTGGATAGCGCAGAGATAATCTGGTTTATTTGCGCGGCCCGGTGGATTGCGCAGCACGGACCAGTTTCAGTCGCGCAGCGCGGACCAACTTGAGCAGCGCTGCGCGACTCTGATAGAAATAGACCCCGCCCACCAACATATTACATTTTATCCACAATCCGCTGTAGTTTAGAGTGCACAAAGTGGAAGCTTTAAGTTATAACAATATTGGCAGACATTATGAAGTTGAACTTCTTAAATTTATTGTGTTTTTTCTTTTTTTCTTAATGGAAACTGCAGTGTTCGACGGTACTTTGTGGAATTACACGAATTTCTACTTACAACAGAAGGGGCTGTTCAAAGCAGAAATTTTAATGACCTACAATACAGTCGTCTTCATCTTGTGGAACACATGCAAGTTTTGTTAATTATATTGGACAGTTTACAGGTAATCACAGATTTGTCCATAATATGCATCTTCGAATTTATTGATGTCTGAATATATATATATATAGACTACATAATAACAGTCTTAAACAGGAACCATTTAAACCATTGGAAAATGTAATTATTTTATATCTTTTACATCTTTCATATTCTTTAGAACCATGGTGACCACTTTATCGAAATTAGTGAACTTCATGAGGCTTTAAGGGATCTATGCCTGCTGGTTAATAACATAATTAACCCTCCTGTATGCAACCAGTTTTTTTTTGTCTTTGGTACAAACAAGGGGACAGCCAAGGTATTGTAATTTTAACTGTGACTTTGCCATTTTATTTCAAGGCCTTTGTATTTGGCCAATCGTGTTTGCTTTACTTACAGGAATACCTAAAATTTGACTGTTCTTGCTTCTTGTATTTAACTCTTGTATTGTATCGGAACCGATACAATTACTGATTTCTAGGTATAATAGAACTGTTGGACAGCTTTCCCGGTTGAGAGCAACTGGGATGTCATGGATTTCCATCGCAGACATCTTTGGTATCAGTTTGTCAACTCTTTCCCGGAGAAGAGATTTGTTTGGATTAGTTGAAAATTATGATGCCATCCCAAACAGTCAGCTGGATGAAATCATCAGAGATATTACTGCACAAACTGCAAATGCTGGTGAAAGACTGGTTCAAGGTAAGTTGCATATTACTGCATAGGCTAAATAGATGGCTACATGATTCCATTCAGATTGATGCTAAAAATTCGCATCAATCTGAAAGGTATCATAATTTAAAACGTATAAGGGTTCATTTCAGTTTTCAAAATGTGTAGCCATTTATTGAATACATTACAATTACATTGCAGAAATGTTTTCTAATTATTTCATTTTCATTGTTTCTTTTCAAGGTAGTATTAGAGGAAGGGGATTCAGAGTTCAAAGACAAAGAGTCAGAGAGAGGATGCGCATTATTCATCCAGCAGGAACTCTGATACGACGTGTCATCAGAAGAAGAGTGTACAGTGTTAGGGGATCAAACCAATCTAAGTTTAATCTCTACAGAAACAATATCTTATTACAAAATAAACTGATCTTTAAATTTTATTGTAAAATCATGTAAAAGTTGCACAAATTGGATTGTTTCCCTTTGTAATGATTAATAAACTCCTATTTCTCACCCCTCTAGGAATATAGACTCCAACCAGAAACAGAGTGCATGGAGATTTGTTCTTCATGGCTGCATTGATGGATTCAGCAGAACGGTTATTTATTTGAGATGTGGCTCAAACTGCAACAGTACTGTTTCATCTTGTACACCTCTTGGTAAGAAAAGAACCATTGAACATGTTGATGCAGAAGGAAGTCTTCGACAAGTATTGTCTTGTGTATAAAAGTCAATCTCTGCTTTCTTGTAAAAACCCAGGGGAGGGAGACAATCAGCACCAGACAGGAATGTCAAAAGATCCTCAAAAGTCAAAGGAGATGCTCTTTCTGTTGTTACTGTATGTACATAGAACAACAAGAAAAAATGCTTTAAATATAATGCTCATTAAACATAAAGCTTAAAGCTAATTAGAAATAGCTGTACATGTAAAGAAAATATCAGCACTTGCCCTGGAAGCTGTTGAGTAAACATTCCCATGAAAAGATGGTCTCTTCTTTAGAATCTTTTCTGTTACTACCATCTTGACTCCAGTTCACAACAAGAAGGTCTCTAAACTCACTTCTTGACAGAGGCTTCTGTGTGTTGGTGAAAAGAGGCTTGAAGACGTTCCAGTTGTTTTCCACTATCTGCCAAAGTTATCCACACAAATTAACTTCTGCTTTGAACTGTGAGTTCATGCTGGCAGGCCTAAGATGATAAAGAAAAATAAAGAAAACAAACAAACCATTGAAAAATAAAGAAAACATCAAAAACCTAAAAAGAAATAATATTAAAAAGATGCTTTGTGTAATTACATTCAAACAATGTTTGTCTATATTAATGAATTTGAATAAATAGCCTATGAAATCTTAAGGGGTTGAATAGAGAACCTTCTGTCTTATTTATGTAGCTAAAACTCTAAATTAAACTACTGTAGATACCATGATTATCAAAGTTTTAATATTTATATTTAACTGTAGATGGAAGGTTTTTCAAGTCACATGAAAAAAAAAAGATGTTCTATTCTTACCTGCTGATCATTTGGAGACCTACAGTACTCCCATGTGACGTGAAAAACCTTCCATCTCCAGTTCTCTGTTTAGTTCTACAGTTCAGTTCTCTGAAAGCGCAGCCTCTCAGGAACATTACCACTGTGATACCCAACACTGATTGAAGTCTTTGCATCAGAAACTATTTCTCACATTTTTTTGGCCTGCTATGCCCCTATTTCGCCTACGCGGTTTCACACGGTGGCTGCAAGCAGGGGCGTTTCTAGGATTTTCAGTTGATGGTGGCTCAGCCCCCATAGATGCTTTACACATATTTTGCTTGTTTAGAATCAGCCCTCAAATGAGTCTTCTTGATCACACACGCTGTTTACCATATAAACATTTTTCTATGTAGAGGTACAATCAAAAAAAAGTAACCAGAAAACAGCATATAACTTTAAACTTACATTGATTAGCAACATAAACAACACACCTATGAGGCTGGACAATGAAATAAACTGTGTGGGGGCCAATAATGTTAAACATTTATCTGTTAATTCTTTGACAATACTGCTGCTTTTTGTTGGAAACTATAGTTTTTCTGATTGTACAGTACCTCTACATAGAAAAATGTTTATATGGTAAACAGCGTGTGTGATCAAGAAGAAGCATTTGAGGGCTGATTCTGAACAAGCAAAATATATGTAAAGCATCTATGGGGGCTGAGCCACCATCAACTAAAAATCCTAGAAACGCCCCTGCTTGCAGCCACCGTGTGAAACCGCAAAGGCGAAATAGGGGCATTAGTAGTGAACAGATTATGGGCCAAAGTTTACTGAGTGATGAGGGTAGAATAACTATAAAGGTCTCGACTAAAACAACATGCATGAGGAATCACAAAGGAGTTTTCATTTTCTGCAATGGAAAAGTGCTTGAACTAGTTACTTTTATCAGAAAGTAACGCTGTAATGTAACTGATTACTTTTTAATGACAGTAATTTTGTAATGAAATTAGTTACTTTAAAAAGTAACGTTCCCCCAAAATTGCTGATGAAACGACAGTCACAACATGTAGTCTATGGCCTTGTGAGTAATTAGGGTTAAAAGAACAAGAAGAAAGTTAACATACAATAACCTTTGCATGTTAGTGGGATTATATGTACACAGCAATGTATCTTCCATTCAAACCTCACCACCATGGGCAAGACCAAAGAGCTGTCAAAGGATGTCAGGGACGAGATGGTAGACCTGCACAAGGCTGGAAATTCCAACAGCTAGAAGCTTGGTGAGAAGGAGATGACTTTCACAAATGGAAGAAAAACTAAAAAAAAACTAAATAACAATCTATACAAAATACTCACTGAATATCCCTCATCCAATGAAATTGCTCATCGAAACTGTTGTATAATCGTAAATAAATAACTTCTGTAACTGTGCTATAAGGCCGAAAGAGCAACTGTATAACTAATTTTCCTAATTTTCTTTTAGGTTACAGACTACAGTATATGCCAGATTTCATGACATGATCCTCACCTCACCAAGACTCGACATCTACATATTGTTGCAAACTATCACCTAATAAAATGAGTAAAGAACAGTTAATAGTGTAGTTATGACTCTGAGTTGTGTACTGAAACTAATTAGTATCATCACTGTTAATTCGAACTGCATCTAAACAAACTTCCCCAGAATAGATATACCCACACATACATGAATAAATTCTGTAGTAGCTCAGTCATTTAGATTCACCTGCACTCTAAAAACAGTTCTGTACATTTTTCACTCAAAAGTATTGAGTAATATGCTCATAAAAATGCTGACTATGACAATGACAATAAGAACTGCATCCCTACAGTCAAGCACGGAAGTGGAAACCACGTAGAGAAACTTGTCGGCTTAACCAACCACACCGTTTGAAGTGTGGCATAACAGGCATCCTCGTTGATTCAGCTCATGTGGAATGTACGGTTTACTGTTAGAGCCTTCGCAGCCTTGTTCAAAATCTATATTGGACGTCGGTAGACAGACCCACCTAGACCTTGAGAGCTTATATACTGTGCATCGGTAAGTGTTTCTGCTAAATCGTTATGATGTTAAATTGACTAATAACAACAAAATTAAATAAATAATTAAATAAGCTAGTAATAAAGCAAATAAAATAAAATAAACCACAAAGTAACACTGCTGCTGAGAACGTAATGCATTATTAGCCCATTTATCTCTCTGTGTAATATAGATACTGTATATATGCTATTTAACCACATTTTAAGAAGATTATTAATAATAATAATAATAATAATAATATTATGAATAATAACAGAAGACTGTTTCTGTTCCTCACCGCATGATGGGGATGTAATTTAGGTCTGTTGTTTTCTGACAATACAACGAAGTCACCTTTAATCCCTGTAATTGGTAAGATGTTTTTACTGTACATCTGTATGAACCACATATAGGCTACTAAAAATGATTCAAACTTCCTGAATGGGGAAATGTTTCATGCTTATTGCGCTTTTCCCTGACAGAGGCGAGAACAAGCACATGCGTTCAGAAAAACAAGGCTACGCAACGGTGACTGTTTCACATTTCTTAGAGTTTCTGTTACTACGGAATTAACCACAACCTCAGATAAACAACAAATGACTTTTTTTCTCAAGGCGGTATTTATTTAAGAAAAATGAAGCCAAATAAAAAAATAAAAAAACATGTGGCCAATACAGTGAAACCTCGGATTGCGAGTAACACGGTTTGCGAGTGTTCCGCAAGATGAGCAAAGATTTATAATAAATTTCGACTTGGAAAACGAACAAGTCTTGGATTACGAGTACCGGGTATCATGTTTTACGCATGAGCTTCTTGTTTCGATGCCGAGCGTTACATGATCACAACTGAGCCAACGTTTTTTTTTCTCTCTCTTGTGCTGCGGAATTGTGGGTAATCATCTCCCCTGCTGGGTCTTAGTGCTCGTCTCTTACTGGTATAATCAACGTCCGTGCAAGCATTTGTATCAGCCTGCTCTTTGTAATTGGACACCGTGCATCTTCACACACACACACACACACACACCCACACACACACACACACACCTCCTCCCCTCGCTTTCACACACACACACACACACACACACACACACACACACACACACACACACACACACACACACACATTTTTTCTCTCTGCTCTACACAGAAACACTGCTCTGTCAAGATTCTTTTCAAGGGTAAACTGCAGGTTAATTTGTTTTATGTTTACTTTACAGCAGTTTTGTTAATGTGTTGTTTAATCCAGTGTCATTAACGATGTTGTTTGTTAATTTTTCCGTTAATGTGTGTGTGGGTGTGTGAAAAAATCAAAGAGAGGAAGAAGGGTTACTGTGTAAGACGAGAAGAGAGAGGGGGCGTCTAACACATACACGCACACATACACACAGAGCGCCTGTGCGCATAAACGGAAACATTTATCTGACGGGATCTATTTTTACCTTTTTTTAAGGTAAAATACAGGTTAGTTGGTTTTATTTTTAATTTATATTTTGTGTTAATTTTTTTTATGTATTTAAATTTGCTTTGGTTTAGAGTGTTTTGAAATATGAGCCCGCTTCCAGAATGAATTATTCTCCTCTCAAGGTTTCTTCCGATTACCATCTCAGGGAGTTTTTTCTTGCCACTGTCATCCTCGGCTTGCTCATCAGGGACTATCTGACCATTTAAAATCATGCACATTTACATTCCATACAAACGTTAATAATTCTTTTGATTGTGTAAAGCTGCTTTGTGACAATGACAATTGTTAAAAGCGCTATACAAATAAAATTGAATTGAATTGAAATTGAACACAATGTCAAGAGGAAAAGACAGAAGCAATTGTTGCTGCACATCAATCTGGAAAATATGGTAAAATAATTTCCAAACAATTTAAAGTTCAACGTTTTGCAGTGAGAAAAATTATTGACAAGTGGAAAGCGTTCAAGCCAGTTGCTGATCTTCCCAGGAGCAGATGTCTCATCACGTTCACCCCAAGATCACGCAATGCTCAGAAAAATACAAAAAACCCAGGAGCAACATCTCAGACCCTCAGGCCTTACTTAGAGTGTTAAATGGTAAAGTCCATGACAGCACAATTAGAAGTAAACTGAATAAGTAAAAAGTTTGAAAGAATTGCCAGAAGAAACCACTTCTATCTAAAAAAAAAAAACACATGGACTAATAAAGTCACACAAAAAAACAATTACTACCTGCTATTGCTGCTAAGGGTGGATCCACAAGCTATTGAATGGGATTACTGCCCAAATAATCTATTTATTTATTTATTTATTTATATATTTATATTTATAGACTGCCGAGGATTGGACTGTTGATGGGAATTGCAAAAATGTCTGATTTATTAGTTTTCCTGCTGATCGTACAGAGCACAGCTTTTATCATTAGAGAAATCCCAGTGACCGAACCCGTGACCTTCCCATGTACCTGCTCTGGAATCTGCCCAGTGGTTTCCTGGACGCGCTTTATTCCCAGTAAAACTGTCCTTGCTAAAATCTACACGTGTCCGAGTGAGCAGCATTGTGAGAAAAGATTTGCAGTAGCAGGAGACACCAGCAGAGAGGACTTCTCCCTGACGATCAGTTCAGTGGTCTACAATGACGCTGGCTCCTACAGGTGCACCTGTAATGGAACATCAGTTACTGAGATCAAATTGAACGTTTTTGGTAAGTGACATCAGCAGGAAATGATCATTCCTAACACCTGACCAGCCACACTGGAGTGTGTAGTGAAGCCGAAGTGAATAAAACGTGTCTGTTTTTGGCCGACAGTTCCCACAGCTGTAAAGGCTTTCGAAGGGGAGAGCGTCACCCTGCCGTGCTACGGAGACACTCGGCATGAGGTTAAAGATGTAAACTGGAAGAAAGCTGGACAAAAGGTTCTGCTGTACACTCCTGCAAACAGATCAGTAACTACATCAGAAGCCAGATTTATGTTATCAGCAGAAGACTTTCCACATGGTGATCTGTCTCTTCACATCAGTTCAGTCCAGCTGTCTGATGCAGGACTTTATCAGTGTCTCATCCATGATGAATCTCGGGAAGGAGAACCGAGAGCGGTTTCACTGAAGGTAGAAGGTGAGTTAGCCCTTATTCTAATGTTATTCATTATCCTAATGTTCTTAGAATAAGAATAAGAAATGTAATTGTGACTGTGAGTGGAGTGAGTGAGTTTTTTTATGAACATGCAGTCTGACTTTGTATTGTTTGAACTGATGTATTGTATAGTCAGTTGACAAGAGTGTGAAAAGCAAACTGACTTATAAATGCCTCTTAGTGTTGACAGTTTTTTATACTAAAGCTTATTATTTCTTAACCAGGGCTACAACGTTCAACCGCCACCAGCAGCAATAAAGTGTCAGTACTACGTGTGCTACTAGGATCAAGCATTTTGGTAGGAATCATCGGACTGCTCGTTTAGATTGGAAGAAGATGCTGTAAATCCAGACAACATGACCGAAATTTCAATTTAACCTGGAATTTAAAGACAATAAATGATGCAGTAACTGTTTTATATTTCTCGCAGGCTATTGTATTTCCGGGCTTCGTTTTTTTTATCTGTATTTTTAGGTCCTGCCCACTTCAGTGTGCCGGTTCCTTCCTGCGATTAATTGGAAGATCATTCGCTCTCACCTCATTGATATGCCTCCAGCTTGAATAGGAGACCAAGAAGCCTACTTAAACCCCTCCCATCTTCACTACCTTGGCTTCACTGTTTATCGTTCGAGTGTTGTTAAGAGATATGGCGTATGACCCCTTTCTAGCTATTGTGACTATGTGTGTGTGTGTGATTTTCACCCTTTGATATTAGCGTAGCATTTTGATAGACTTTCTGTGTATGACCATTCACGTGTTTTAATTTTTTATATGATCCGCAGCAAATTTTAGGCAAGTACGTACTTTAATTAAGTAAAGTGTTTGTTTTAACGTTGTATTTATTCCTTCGCGTTTATTAAGCAGATTACAGTACAACTGCACACTCATAAGCACATATTAAAAAATGTACAACGCCATCTGTTGAATGTTGATAATGATTTTTTAACTAAAAATCTACACATGTCCCAGTGAACAGCATTGTGAGAAAAGAGCATCAGTATCAAGAGATGCTAGCAGAGGGAATCGAATTGATCTTACATTATAGGCGCATAGGATTAGCATGTAAA
Organism: Clarias gariepinus; assembly: GCF_024256425.1. Taxonomy (NCBI): domain Eukaryota; kingdom Metazoa; phylum Chordata; class Actinopteri; order Siluriformes; family Clariidae; genus Clarias; species Clarias gariepinus. Next base: position 28,858,861 of record NC_071113.1, on the reverse strand, counting down.
TAGCGCTGGTAACCCCCACTAAACACCATATAATGGCAGGGACATGTTGTGCCGTGTGTAAATTGGGTGCATGAATTGTAGAAATTCCATCAAGGAAAGGTAGGATAAAGAAACTAAGCAAAATATAACTTTTTAATAAACCTAAATAAAGTAAACATGTAATGTCAGGGCTTGTGCTCTTTAAGATCACAGGTAAATCAAAAACACATCAATGGCAAAAGATCTGTGATGCTGTGAACGCCACGTCAGCCATGAGACACAGTTAAAGATATTTAAAAAGGGGGTTTGATGGAACATGGAGTGAAAGTATATCCTCCGTCACCTAGGTTAGGGTTTACAATGTGTTTTGTGCAAAAAACAGAGTGAACATCACAAGTATGAAAATTCGCTATCGGCATCAGACTGCAAGCATCAAAGAGCCCACAAGTTTTAGACTGCGTCAGGCTTCATTCTTTAGTTATAATTCATTTAAAAACACATTAATCTAAATTTGATTAAATCCAGTTTTGGGGCTGTGAGAACTGAGGGTTTTTTCCCCTTATCTTTGTAAGAATGCCATTGACCACTTGTAAAACTTTCCCTTACCTAAGAAAAGAACAAAAGTAAGAAAAATCGGTGAATCCTGCTTTAAGTCTGAAATGCTGGCCACCCAGGAACTTCTTTAATGACCCAAACATGTGGAAATGGCTTGGACCGAGGACAGGACTGTACAGGGGATGTGGCAATAACGCTCAGCCGAGTTCCAGTAATGTGTACAAGTGGTGTTGGTAAAGTCATGGATTTGATGTATAAAATTTGTAGCCATGCCTTTACATAAGCAGTCTTAACTTATTTAAGCCGAGGTTCTGTTCCATACGGTAGTAGAGCAGAGACCCTACAGGCTTCTCTGAGCATATTAAATGTAAAAGTCCATGACAGCTTAGTTAGAAAAAGACATACAAGACATGCAGAAATACAAAGGTTGGAATGGTTGCCAGGAGAAAACCTCTTTTGTCTAAAAAGAACACGAAAGCACAACTGAGTCTTGGAACAAAGACTGATGACTTCATGCAGGAAACGATTACTGCATGTTATCGCTGCTCAAGCTGTTTCAGACCTCCACTGAATTAAAGGTATGGTGTAAAGGTTTTGTAGCAGTTGAATCTGGATAGTGGGTTTCAGGGTAATGTGTTCGTTGTGGCCAACGTGTGTACAGTTTCCACAGAAATCCACTCATTTCATTCAAATGAGTCATCAATGCGCTTAAATATCAGTGGCGTTGCATGCATTCATTCACCAGAAATTTCATTAAGTGTGGGTTTGTGTTGAAAACCCCTCGTATATACGGTACATACACATACTGTACATAAACACTGCAATATTAAACAGCATAGAGCTGACACAGCATTCTAGAGCAAAACTTATATAAAGTTAGTTTCACAAGTAGTTAAATTTTTTAATTGAAAATGATTGTGTGACAACAGTTATGGGATTGATTGGTAAAGGACCTTCATAGCTGATATGAATAAAAAATAAAGAAATGTCTCCACACATCTGTCTAAAAGATCAGAAAACAATAGAGGAACACTGTTATAGAGCAATTAAAACTACTTAATGGTTTAAATTTTTTTTTGTATTTTCTTTCTCTGCCATAGTTTAAAAATAGGTTTTTATTTAAAAAAATATGGGATAAAAACGTCCCATTTTTTAAAGATGTGCAAAACTGTGTTAATGTATTGCAAACAAATGAAGCCATTATTACTATAAAATCTATGAGGTATGTATGTGTGTGCAAATTTTTCAGTTACAGATACAGTACATTAAAATTCCAAACTAGCTTTCTCCTCATATAGTCTGTACAGTAAGTGTCCTTAAATTTTTTATAATCTTGTTAAATTCTCATCAGTCTGCTCTTCGCTTAATGTCAGGTCAGTGCAACCTTGGCTTCATAGACATATAGCTGTTGGTGGTACGTTGGCATTTAAAGGAGTCTTAGGCGAAGAATCATGTTCTTCACTTTCTATTACTTTGGCAATTATAGGAGATTTTTTAAAGTCGCTGTTTTATATACTGTAACTTCATTTCAGATTTCTGTTTCAGAATTTTAAACTGAAACAGATACTGAACCCCTAAAATAGAACATATATGATTTTATTTAAACAATGAATCTATTTTAAAATCGGTTATTTATCACAGATTTTGTGAATATCTGGGGTCACCCTGGGTCACCACTTTTAAAGGCCAAAAATTATATGAGGTGAAAGAAGTATCAAAACGTTTTAAAATAAGCTCTGTTTACAAGCTCTGTTTTTTATCGCCATAAGTCCTCTCTAAGAAACCTTAAAACCTGGCAGTAAAATTTGCTATTGACGGTCTGGACCCTGGGGAGGAATTCTTGATGCACAATGCCTCGAAAGTCGAAAAAGACGACGAGCATGCACTTGACTATTAAAGGCTGTTAAATACTTAAGTAATTAAACCAGGTTTGCTGAAAGCTAAGAAAACACTACAATGAGCAGGGCAGGGGGAACTCCAGAGTTGATATCTATTGATTTAGGGAGTTTTCTGTGCTGATCATTAGGACCATTAAGACAACAAAAGCTGTTCCATAAGTATGAATTTTAGTATATACAGTACACCCACACACAAGTGCATCACAATAAATTAGAAAATTCATTGATATAAGGTTGATCAATTTCAGTAATTGACATTTAAAACTGAAACTTATATATTATATAGATTCATTACACAGATAAATTTCCAGTGCTTTTTTATTTCCTTTCAATTTTAATGATTACGGCTTACAGCTAATAAAAACCCAAAATTCAGTATCTCTGAAACTTAGAAAAATGTTAAAAAGTTCAATATTGATGACTCAAATCTGATAATTAACTCAAAACACCTGCAAAGGTTTCCTGAGCCTTTAAATTTAACTCTCAGTCTATCTGTTCACAGAGTGCTATATCCACCACATTTATGGAAAGTTAAATGGAAAGAAAAAATGTGGTAGAAAAACATGCACAAGCAACTGGGATAACCGCAGCTTCGAAAGGATTGTAAAACAAAGCCCATTTAAGAATTTGGGGGAGATTCACAAGGAGTGGACTGCAGCTGGAGTCAGTGCTTCAAGAGCCACCATGCACAGACATATCTAGGACATGGGCAACAACTATCTCATTTCTTGTGTCAAGCCACTCTTGAACCAGAGACAACATCAGAGGCGTCTTAGCTGGGCTAAGGACAAAAAAGACTGGACTGTTGCTCAGTGGGACAAAGACATATTTTCAGATGAAAGTAAATTTTTTATTTCATTTGGAAATCAAGGTCCCAGAATCTGGAAGAAGATAAGAGAGGCACAGAATCCACGTTGCTTGAGGTCCAGGGTAAAGTTTGCCCAGACAGTGTTGGTTTGCGGAGCCGTGCCATCTGCTGTTGTTGATCCACTGAGTTTTATCAGAAATTTTGGGGATTTTGGGGTTTTCATTAGCTGTAAGCCATAGTGATCAAAAATTAAAAGAAATAAAGACTTGAAATACATTAGTCTGTGTATAATTAATCTATATGAGTTTCACTTTTTGAATTAAAATAACTGAAATCAAATCAATCAACATTTTAATAATAATCTAATTTATTGAAATGCACTTGTGTGTGCATGTATGTGTGTATACACACACACACACACAGAGTCAGTCTAAAAATGTATGCACACATCAGGAAAAGAAACACTTAATAATATTCTAATAAATATTTTATTACTAAATGTATTGCTATATTGCTATGATATACAGTATATGATGATAATAATAGAAAATGCTCTTCCGGAATGACATCATCACCACCACCTTGCAGAGACCCGAACTGCCGTCTGACGTTTCCTACTGTCGCAAAGCGTCAGACGCGGTGTCGTGAAGCGCGCCGCCCCAGCGAAGATGGCGGCCGAGCTGCACCCGCGCAGCGGTAAACTCATCGGCCTATCTAACTCGAACCGCACGGCGCAACGGAACCAACCGGTTCAGGAGTTTAATCACGGTCTGGTGCTCAGCCGGGAGCCGCTGCGGGACCGCGATGTCTTCACGGTTCGGATCGACAAGAAGGTAAACAAGTCCGCTACATCAGACTCCTTACTATCAGCTGCCGTCGGTTTGTCTGCAGTGCCGGGTTCACTCCCAAACCCCTCCGTGTTTACTACAAGAGTGCACTACTCAGACAAGGGTGCCAGGTTCCGGATGACGTTTTGGGGATTCCCTTTCTCTAATCCGTCACTCAACTCACTACTGGGTTCAATGAGAGCTCACCGAGCCGCAAAGGCGCCCTCGATATAGTGTACAAAATAACACTCCCCCCTACCTAGTGTACTTTCTGTATATTTGGGACGCAACCCATGATTTCACCAGAATCTGACACTGACATCCTAATAACAGATCAGAGACAGGGGAAATGTGTTTTCTATTTTAATGTCACACAGTTAAACCTTGCCTGTGTGATGCGTCTGTGTGTTAATAATTCGTATTTATAAACATTTAAATGAGAAACTCCGTTTTGTAGTCTATGTACATCTACTAGCATAGCTTAAGCACCGTCTTTCTCAATCCACCGTTTTTAATCTGAAACCCCGCCCTTTTGCTCTAGGATTGGGGCGGGTGTATCTCAGTTCTTGTGGTTGTATTGGTTAGACGTTACGCTTTACCAAAAAAATCGTCCAATCCTGATAAAAGAGGCGGGGTTAATCGAAAACGGGTAGGGTAAAAAAAACAAGCTGTAGCTTAGCCCGGGTTATTAGGCACCGCTGATGATAAGGCGTTAGTATAAAACAGGAAAATAACATTTATTAGGTTTATAACGTCATAAAAAAAAACTTTAATAAAGAAAACGAATATTAAAGCTCAAATCAAACAGCATTAACGCAGCTATCAACTAATTTAACGTTTATAAAGGTCTCTTAACTCTGTGCTAATGTATTAGCATTACCTCAGGCTAGCTCACTGACAGACTCCCGGGTTTGTTTGATAACTAAAAAAAAGTCAAAAATTCATCACATTTTAATAAACAATTGAGTCAATTCAAACGCCAGTGTGATTTGTTTTAGCCTAATTTAAGGTAAAACCGTTTAAAATGAATGTTTGCTGTTTGTAAGTGTGAACGATATTTAATAAATAAATTATCGTCGATATTTAAACATATCGCGGTGTGTTTATTTATCAGAGCAGACAAAAAAAGTGTCAACGAGACACTGAAGGAATTTTACAATAAACAAACAGATTGCTGAGTATATACACTGTTTGTAAATAAGTATGTTTTTAACACCTAATTATAAATGATTTGCTATAGAAAATGGTTTGGTTGTAGTTCGGATGTCGTTCAGTAATAGTAATGCGGAGAAAAAAACTTGTACGGTTTAAATTCAGCTTTTCTTTTTTATGATTGTTCACTTGTTGCTTTGGTGCGGCTTTGTGGATCTGATCGGTCAATAAAAAGGTTGACTCTTTTCGGCACGTTTGTGATATCTCTGTTGTGAATAATTCTGGATCTTTCAGTTTGTTGCCTCCCGAACGATTCAGTTCCATAAATAAACTAGACCTAATTACTATAAATATGAATTAGACCCAGGTCACGTTGTTTTGACTCGTCACATTTCAGTCCTACAGTATATCTAAACTCTGTCATGATTCGAAGAGGACAGAGTGCTCTGTTAGGACAGGAATTTTTAGGACTCGTACTGTTTATGTGTGAGTCGACTCACATTACAGATCCGAATCGTTTACGAACGTTATTGTATACTTATTATCGTATTATCTTCATCATTGAGAGATTGGCTATACGACAAAAAAAAGATCTTTTCCTCTGTCTGTCAGGATTGTAGCAGTGTTTGGCACCTTGGTCTAATTGTCTTCCGTAGACGGTCCCAAACCTCAGACGTTTCAGGTTTTGTTAACATATTTGACTAGGATTTAAATACCAGGACGAGCTTATGAGTTTTGAAAAAGGTCAAAAACACCTGAACTTTTTTTTTTTTTACATCCGGATAAAAATGTCTCTATAACTCTATGTTTAATTATTAAGTAATTTAAGAACAGAGACGTCAGATGAACATCTTACAGTCTGTTACTGTAAGCTATTTGATTTTGTGCATTTGTCTGTTAAAACTTCACATCTTGGTTTGATGTGTCTGTATTCTGCATAAGTCACAATGAAGCCAAATTAAACTTGTTATTGTGTGTTGTGTATATATAAAAGGTTTAAGAATGTTGCTTTTATACAACAGTTCCACAAACACCATTTATTATCAATAGACTATGATTTGTTTCTTTATTTAACCAGTTATTTCGCTAGGGTTAGGGTTAACACACATCCTTACCGTGACTAACCCCGACTGGCGGAGCTGGCCACCGACAGTTAGTGTAATTAACAGGTGTGAAAGGGGTTTAAATTCTTAGCGGTACTCTGTAGCCAAAAGGTGAGAAAAATAAACCATGGAGGTGGTGGACAGTCCTGAGAAACATATGAGAGATTTACTTTATATTTCCACTTTTTCCACTTTAGAATATCAGCCCTAGTATTTTCCGGGTTACGGGGCTGAATTTAAAATAGGGTGAAATGAAAAGCTAGTGCGCTGTGTAGGGTGTACAATCCCTTGTTCTGCTTGTAGTGCTCTTGATCAGGGGTTAGAGCTGGATTTGGGATTCAGTCTTGAGTTATGTGCTAGTTAGGACAAGCACAGTTTAGAGACGATACAGAATTGGTTAGTGCAGAGACGGCGTGTTGTTTAAGACGACATGACGTTATCAGATGTGTGTTCTTACTGAAAGTGCTTCTGTGACTGGGTGTGAATGTGAGTTTTGTCAGGCAGCCGCTCTCTCCTCAGTACTGCGGACCGTACAGACCTACTCTCACCGACAGTTAGTGTAATTAACCACTGGGCAACACCTAGGACGCAGAGTGATACATATACTTAACGTTTCTTGTGCCGTTACCACCTCTCGTCCAATCAGATTACTCCACGATTATATCATGTTGTTAATTACAGTAACAATAAAATCCATATTTATATACTTTATCCTTCTGGACAAGAGCGTTTACTAAATGCTGTAAAAGTGAGTGCCTTTAAACCTGGCAGTATGATCAAGCTGAGATTTACATAAGTTTTACATTTTATGAGTAATGTAGGATATGAGTGATTATCTGACACGCCTCCTGTATCCGTGTGTTCGCAGGTGAACTCGTGGAGCGGCTCTATAGAGATCGGCGTGACGGCGCTGGACCCGGCCGCCCTCGACTTCCCCAGCAGCGCCACGGGACTGAAGGGTGGCTCCTGGATCGTGTCCGGCTGCTCGGTGCTGAAGGACGGCCGCTCGGTCCTGGAGGAGTACGGGCGTGACCTGGACCAGCTGGGTGAGGGTGACCGCGTCGGGATCCAGAGGAACGGTCGAGGAGAGCTGCACCTGTGGGTGAACGGGCAGGACTGCGGCCCGGCAGCCAGCGGTCTGCCCTCTCGTCTGTGGGCCGTAGTGGACCTATACGGCAAGTGCACTCAGGTCACCGTTGTTAGCTGTGAACCTCCGCCAGACGCCGAGAACGAAGACTGGGAGGTGTTAGAGGAGAGAGAACCGGAAAGGGCGGCGCCCGTGTCCGCAGCCACGTCTCCGGCTGCCCTCATGCCGGATCATGAGGACAGAGGCGTCGGTGTGGCGGTACCCTGGGTTCCTGGTATGGGTGCCTTGATGAACGGCTTACCCGATGACGGTACTTACAAATAACAGACGTAAAAATAAAAGAAATGCTGCTTTAATTGTAAAACCATTTTACACAATCTTTGTCTCTCTGATTGTATTTTTGTTTTTAGCGTCAGAAGTTACACGAGGACACGGACGCGGGCGACCTGACGTGTTCCCAAATAACTTCGATCCAGACACTGGTACTTGTTCTTAAATCAGGCTTTAACTTCACCACAAACTTGAGGCAGACTTTATTGATTTAATTCAGTTGTTTGAGTTATACGCCAAAGAAAAGGTGATAAAGTGATGAAAGTTTACTGATGGTTATGACACTTCAAGGTAGTTATGATATTCAAATATGAATGTTAGTTATGATATTTTAATATTTTAAAGTGTTTCCCTTTTAAATATTTAAGCATTAAGTGTTTAAGTGATCTCCCATCACGCTCATTCGGGATGTTTTTCCGACCGCATTTCTTCCACAAAAATCTTAGTTCACCGCTGTCCTTCTAGGTTTTAATAATGCAGGGTTTTTTTTGTTTGTTTGTTTGTTTGTTTGTTTGCTCAGTATTTATACAATGGAAAGCAGGTGAATCCAGTGGAGTTTTTTTCTCATACAGGCAGTGTATGATCCTGTTTAAAAGTTTCTTTGCATGACTTTGATTATTTTTTGTGACGTTATCCATCTATCGTGAGGGTTCACATTTTGTTACTGTAATTGGTTTTGAACTTTACTAGTACGTGGTTTTGGTTTAGTTTCTTCCAGTTCCACTGTAGACACTAAAATATGATGATGGTAATAAATGTGATAAAACTCCGTACCATCCGTTCCCGAGTGAGCCGTCTAGAAGCAAATACAACATGTCGTGAAAAGAAAAAAGTCTTAATGTTGCGAAAAATCAGCTTCGTGTGACTTCAACCTGGTCATGTGACCGTAATAATTAATTCTATCAAAGTAGCTCATGGACATTATTAAAGTCCCGAGCAAGCATATGCAACGCATGTAATTGTAATTGATAGTTACAGTTATGATTGATTGATAGGTAATTTATTAGTTAATTAGACTTGTTCTTTATTATACAGTACATCAAAAAGCTTGAGAAATAAAGAAAGCTTATATGAAAAAGATTGACGTTTTAAGATCTACAACACAGTAGGACATTAGGTTAAGATATTTAATTGTGCCCCACTGATATAGAAATAATAATAAAAAAATCTGGTAAATGTTTTATTGCTCATATTCAATTAAAATTGCTATTAATCATGACACTAAAAACCTTTTTTTTAAATACTCCTTTGTGGTAAGCTTGTGTAACAATAAGACTTTATATAATTTAGCACTTTAGGAATTAATTGGCTTGTGAAATTTATGACGTAATAACACTTAACTGTCACGTCAGACTTTCAGGAAAATAAAACTGCTTCATTTACAAAGTGAAAGATTTAGGAATGTTTAGGAATAACATGATTTAATCTTGCTCCTGTTTTTTTTATTTCTCCCCTCTGTCCCACTTTAGTCCTTACAGAGCATCAGTTATTCGACGTGTTTAACAACGCCATCGTGTCGCTGTACCGTTCAGAAGACGAGGGCGGAGAAGACTCGGGGTTAGGAGGAGCGAATGGTTCAGGAGGAAGTTCAGACTCGTCCAGAGGGGGAACAGGAAACAGTAACGGATCTAGAGGAACAGGAGGAGGAGGAGGGAACGAGAACGGGATCGGAGGTCGAGGAGAAGGCGGGAACAATAACAACTCGTCTGGAAACGGGGATGGAGGAGGAGGAGGAGCGAATGGGGCGGTGACGACGGTAAGCAACAGCGGGATGACCACGAACGACGCGCTGCTGTTTCACGAGAAGTGTGGCACGCTGATCAAACTGAGCAACAACAACAAGACGGCCGAGAGGAGGAGACCGCTGGACGAGTTCAACAACGGCGTGGTGATGACCAACCGCCCGCTCAGGCACAACGAGATGTTTGAGGTGTGTGTGTGTAAAAAGTAAATGCATCCGACAAGCTGAGTAGAACTATTGTCTTACAAAACTATTGGCGCTCCTGATCGACTACCAGAAATGAATGTAACCTGAACATTTTACAACAATCTGGGCTATAAAAAGAGGCTTCACTAGATTATATTGTTTTTATAATTTTCTACAAACTATAACTGCTATACTATAACCTTTAACTACAAAACAAGAGCTTTTTTTTTCTTTTTTCTTTTTGGCGTAAATAATTACTCTGCACATTTTAAAAATTTAAACCTGTTTCCATAAGGGTGCCAATATATCTTAGAATAAACATATGCATATAAATTATTGCTACATTTACACTGTTTTTTAACTCTATTTTTTCCCTTCATACTGTGTGTCAGATTCGTATCGATAAACTGGTGGATAAATGGTCCGGATCAATTGAGATCGGCGTTACGACCCACAACCCCAACAATCTGGACTATCCTGCAACCATGACCAACTTACGCTCAGGTCTGTTTATAAGACAGCAGAAAAAACGGTACTCGTAGCCCTGGTATCTGTATCTGTTACGATCGTTTGATGTTCTTGTAACATCCGTGTTTATCCGTGTTGTCAGGTACCATCATGATGAGCGGCTGTGGGATTCTGACCAACGGCAAGGGCACACGGCGGGAGTACTGTGAATTCAGCCTGGACGAGCTCCAGGTAACGTTTCTGCTCTGTACATACACACACACACATTCTGCTTATTATTGTCTGATTAATATTATTATTGTTGTTTATCTGCAGGAAGGAGATCATATCGGGCTGATGAGGAAAGCAAGCGGCGCTTTACACTTCTACATCAATGGCATAGACCAAGGCACGCAAACTTTCCTTATAATTATGCCTAGAGATTTAAGAGAACTTTAAGAGAGCCACTTTATCACGTACACCAAAAAAAAAAAAAAAAAAAGAAAGTCACCGTTCAGAAGGTTGCTTGCCTGCATCAAGCAAAGAAAACAACTAAGGAGATTTGATACGACCGCAACTGGATTAAGAAGACTTAGACCTAGAAGGAGAGCGCTGAATCGTGAGCTTTGTATAAAACACATGTGGTCGAAATCAATCATGAATGGAGATCACTGTTTTTACCGTGCGACTTCACCACATTTGGTGAAGTCGCACGGTAAAAACAATCAACAGTAAAAACCAGAGAGAGCTGTGTTTAATAGTGAAAGTAAGAGCATTTCCCAATGTGATGAGATCTCGCAGGACATCTATAAGAAAACCACGTTAGTGCGACTCATCAGAGCATAGGGAGCATAAAGACTCGACTTGGACCTGGAGCGATGGGAAAAGGTCATGTGATGATAGATGATGAGTCCAGACTGATCCTATTCCAGAGCGATGGGCGCATCAGGCTAAGAAGGAAAGCACATGAAGCGATGCTCCCATCATGCATAGTGTCCACTGTACAAGCCTCTGGAGACAGTCTTATGATCTGGGGTTGATCAGTTGCTCAGGTCTAGACTCAGCAACGTTATGGGGCAATAAAATGAAGTCAGCTGACCACCTGGATGTACTGAATCACCTGGTTATCACATCTATGGGGGTTTTCTTCTTTCCTGAAGGTCCGGCCGTATTCCAGAACCCTTCGGATTGTGAAAGTGCGGTTCTGGGTCAAAGCTATAGGGGATTGAATGAACTCTTAGTCTCAAC